>NC_057346.1:71571787-71872323 GCF_016509475.1 Prionailurus bengalensis | reverse complement strand
TAAGAGTACAACAACTGTTTTGAGGCACCCAAGGACTGATAAGTGGGGAAGCTGTTATCACTGCTAAGCCCGGAGAAACAGGGAGGTGTTCCAGTGGAACCATGGAAGAGACTGTGCAGTCATGGAGGAGGTAATCTCAAAAACCACATCAGCAAGGAAGAAATTCCATAACCTCACTCTTCTCCTTTCTCTGATCTCCAAAGCCTCCATTGACAGAATCCAACCAGAGAGGCCTGGTGGTGTGATATGAGGCCCAGCTCCTCAGGAGGCAAAGCAGAAGAGGGTGCACGATGCAAATGGAAAATAACCAGAACCCAGAAAATAACCAAGACCTACAAATGCTCTCAATCTCCACATCTTCCCTCTCATTTAAATCTCTCTATAGAAGCACTGAACTGTCCAGGAAGCCACTAAATTGCCATAATGGTCTTGACAGGTCCAGATTTACAGCTTTTGGCTAAAAGCTTGCCAAAGATCGAGGCAAGAACTTTAGCTATGCTATCAAGCATAAGCAACGGCTGCCACAAGAGCTTCCAGAAAAATTTCACTAGTAAATGAAAACTCTGACAATTTGAATAATTGAAAAGTCTTAATGCCAACCTCCAGATGCATTATGGAGAATGAATGGATAATTAGCCAGAAAGAAACCTTCTAATAGAAAACATATCCAGTCTAGGACTTTGTAGGGGAGAAGAGCCTGCAATTAATACCCACCTATGGTTTAAAAGGTCTGGCCTCAGACACACCCATTTTACTTGGTTACAATAAATCTCCCATAAGACCCTACATAAAATACAGTAGAAAAATTAATAACTAAAGTACAAAACTCTTAGTAATGCAGAATGTTGTGTTTCGACCTGGGACTGAAGAGTATCTCTAAATGAGTGCAGAAAGTTTCCATTTCTCTAAACTCTGATCTTTGCCTCATCTCAGCAGGAAGTAACTAGAATGGTCACCATCTCAATTCCCTCAAGAATGAGGAATGCTCGGGGCACCTGGGTGGCTTGGTCGGTTAAGCGTCCGACTTCAGCTCAGGTCATGATCTCACGGTCCGTGAGTTCAAGCCCTGCGTCGGGCTCTGTGCTGACCGCTCAGAGCCTGCAGCCTGTTTCAGATTCTGTGTCTCCCTCTCTCTCTGCCCCTCCCCTGTTCATGCTCTGTCTCTCTCTGTCTCAAAAAGAAATATACGTTAAAAAAAAAATTAAAAAAAAAAAAAAAGAATGAGGAATGCTCAAAAGACAGTGGGGATTGAAACCAGTAACCAAAGGGTTAGTGGGACTGCTCAAAGCTGCAGACTAATAAGCTCAGCTGCAACTTTTACCCAGATCATCTTCACTTGCCTTTAAATTTCCCTGACTCTCCTCCTTGGGGGAGGCAGATTTGAGGCTTGCCCTCCCATCTCCTCATTTAGCTGCCTCTCAAATAAACCCTTCCCTTGCCGCATCCTTGATGTCTCAGTGATTATCTTTGCTGTGCATCAGGCAGACAAACTTGGGTTTGGTTATACACCCAAGTCATTCTGTCTATTTCTACAGGAAAATATTTCAAATATGCAACTCTACCCCCTATTACATATTTCAAATGATAAACTTTCTTCTCAAAATTAAAAGTAAAATGGAAAGTATGTGTCTGTTACATTATTTTTAAAATAAATTAATTTAAAACATAAAGAGTCTGGCCTCAGGCACACCCATTCTTCCTAAAGGGAAATTCTCCAGAACCCATCCATGCCCAAGCCCCACTAGAAAAGCTGAAAAGAGTGGGGAAGACAGGGTTAGTCCAGACGACTAAGACCCTTCTAAGCGTAAGAATATTCCCAAAGAAAGAATGTGCTACTTTAGGACATAGTGATCTCACTATTGTTGGAGGAAGTTTAGTCCAGCAAACAATGAATGAAGGCCAGTCCTATACCTGGCACTGTGCACATCACCTGGGATACAAGTGATCAAGGCAGTCTCTGACATTGGGATGTTCACAGTCTAATAGTGGAGAAAGAAACATAAAGTATTCCCATACTAGGAGATAATTAATAAGAGCAGTGTATCAAAATGTCTCTGTGGATTTCCACTTTATATATTTTGAGGCTATGTTATTAGGTACATATACATTTAGAATCTTTACATCTTGTCAGAAAATGTTAAATTTTGTTATTATAAGGGCCCCATGATCTCTGTGATGCTTTTGCCTTAAAGTCAAGTTTTTTCAAAGTTAATATAGCTATACAGACATTATTTTGGTTAATTACTGTTTGCATGATAAATTATTCATTCCTACTTTTCCCCTTCCTATATTCTTAAATTTTAGATACTTCTTGTAAAGAACCTACAGTTAGACTTTTTTTTAATCCAATCAACATAAACAGAGGTGAAGGGATTAGGTGTTACACAAATGATTATCTGGGAGGAGAGCTTTCCAAGAGAAGGAAACAGTCAAAGCAAAGATTCTAAGACAAGCATGAATCTGGTGTTTGAGCAAGAACAAAGAGACTAGTGAAGTGAAACAGAGTAAACAAGGGTGGAAAGGGGTATAGGAGGGGATAAGAGCAGAGATAAGTAGAGAATAGCTAGAGCAATGCCTTTGAGTAGTGAAAACAGAATGGGATCTGGTGCACAAATGGAAGAAATGGCTCCAGTTGGGAAGCATAGAAAGTTCATCTATGGCAACAGGGTACCAGGAAGCAGATACCAGTGTATAGGAGTTTGGTGGAGTCCATGAAGGGTCTCTTCTGATGTCATTTTCTCAATGAAGTAGGAAGCAAGGTCAGGAGCTGAGAATAAGCAAGGTGGAGGAAGTGTTTGGGTTTTGAGGAGAAGATGTGAAATGATCTAGATGTATATGGGAAAGTGAATGGACTAAAATATATATGACTTCCCGGCAGCAATAAAAACCTAGTTAAGGCTCATGCTCATGGATTCATAGATTTAAAATGAAGCAATCAATGAATATGGTTGTGTGTTTTTCTCCAGGCATTGAAGACCCTTAGTTCAGATGCCAAGTTGGTGAAATATTTTCCACCAAATTCTGTTGAATGGTCATTTGACCTCTTCTTGAACACTTTCAGTGACAGGGAGCCTATCACATCCTGAGAAGCCCATGCCATCGTTATATAGCTCTGACTGTTAGAAAGTCTTTCCCTGTATCGAGCTAGCATTTATCTTCCTATTTGCTCCTCCTATATTTTACCCTCCATGTCTGTTTCTGTTGTCTGTTGTTTATGTTGCTCTATCTCTCCCTGTGTCAGGTCATCCAGAAATTTGACAACATACCCAGCTGGTGAGGCTAGGGAACACAAGAACCCTCACACATGGCTGGCAGGAATTTAAAATGGTCTATTGCCTATATCTAATAAAATTAGATGTGAATTTACTCTTTGACTCTACAATCCCACTTCTAGGAAAGATAAAAAATGGTATCACATTAGATATCACATTAGATAAAAAATGGTATCACATTAAAAATGGTATCAAAGATGATCTCAGATTGTCCATGCACCCTCCCTCTAAGGAAATAAATGTGAATATTTTGCAAAATATAGCTCCAAAGCTGATTATTACAGCATTTTTGCAAAAATAAAAATCTATCTAAAAATAAAAGTACACAATTTACATGTACATAAGGGATTGATCAAATAAAATTTGGCACATTTATTCAATGGAATGTGAAATAGACATTAAAAAATGATGCAACACAAGAATATGTAATGGTATAGAAAGATATACACTGAAAACACTGGTTTCAAAGAAGTAAGCTTGGTGGGATACAATTTCATAAATATATACATAGAGTATAAAAGAAAGAATATACACCAAATTATTAATGGTGTATTTCCCTGCCATAAGAGATAACATAATGAGATAACTAACAAACACACCCCTTCTAATTTTTTGGCTTTTCTATATTTTCTAAATTTTCTATATTATTGCTATTTTATAATTACAAAAAGAAGTTATTGAATTTTTAAAAATAATCCTTTAATTTTAAAAGTTTTAAATGTATAGAAAAATTTCAAGGATAGTACAAAGACTGTACTTTGCTCCCCTATTGTTAACAGCTTGCATTGGTATGACATATTTGTTACACTTATTGAACCATTATTGATACATTATTATTAACTAAATCCCATATTATTCATATTTCCTTAGATTTCACTGAATGCCTTCTTCTGTTGTAGGATCCCATCCAGGATACCATGTTACATTTAATTGTCATGTCTCCTTAGGCTCCTCTTGGTAATTTTTTTAATTAAAAATTTTTTTAATTAAAAAAAAAAAACCTGCCAACTCTTCCACATTGAATTCAATACTAACTGCTCCATAAAGCCTCCTTAATTTTGTCTTCACCCACTCCCCCAACTCCAGCCAGGAGATCTCTATGTGTCCTCTGAGCTCCAACAAAATTTTGAAATAACAAATCTTAGAAAAGACAGGCTCAGGAAGAAGACCAGTCCTGTGTCAGAATGCAGGATGCTAGTTCATGCCCTTGATGGCCCCCATTCCCACCATTCTGCCATCTCTGCCCCAGCCAGTGTCCTTTGAGGGAAATAAGAAGGCAACAAAATGGGCTTCACTATGGCTGCCCTTTTCTTAGTCCCTAGTTGTCTTGGGCAAGGCCCCTAGACAAGGAGAAACTTCCAGTCTCCTTCCTCTCTAAGAACTACCATGTAAGGACTACCTCAGAATCCTGAGTGCCTTCATCAGGATGTTGACGAAGACATCATTATTCCAAATTTACAGATCAGAAAACCAAGGCCCAGAGACAGGAAGAATGAGAGGTGAATCTGGGAGACCAGCTAGACTGGTTGGAGGGGGTCCTGGCAAAGTAAACCTTAAGTGCCTGCTTCGTGCGCCCTCTGGTGGAAAAGGGGCTGCTTCGCATTCGGAGGGAGGGACTGGGGGAGACGGTATTTTAAGATGCTCCTAGGCCTCTATACTTTTATTGTTAACAATCCTAACCCTACATCATATTAAAATGTACCTGTATATCACATTAAATATAATTTATATACAACTACACAAGAGTTGAGTTGAAGTAGACCAATGGACATGTAGACATTTAAATAAACATGATTTTTTAACCTATTTTAAATTTTCATATTTTGAAGCCAATCACTTTGGAAAACTCAAACTTTTTCATGGATCCTTAAAAATTTTTTAGGCCTTTAGCTCATCATTTTGGTGTCTGAGTGATAAGAAGTTCAGATCCTTTGTCCAGTAGTTAACAGCTCAGGTTTGGGATCTCAAGGAAGCAGCAGCAGGGACCAGAACTCAACCACAGTCTGGTTGGTGAAATCCCACACAGATGGGATGAGGTTCCAGGCATGGCCTCAGTTGTACATGGAAAGGTATGGTATATGTTCATGCTTCTCAATAAATTTTACTTCCTCATTCTGCATTCCCAATGCAAATACCCCACTCATCAAGAGAAAGTAGACTATGGCTTCCCCTTTAAAAAAAATAATAAATAAAGTCTTCTCTCTATATGGCTTCTCCAGCTCATTCAGAGCACAGGCTCTTCTTTTTAGACAGCCATCGGAGACTGTCCAGAACTTTCACAGATTTTATTGAACCCAGATGGAGAACAACAGGTAAATAAAACCTGAGGGAATAAGAAGTCTCGCTTTACTGTCAAGGTTGAGGTTACCACAAGGAGTTCATTCCCATGGCTGAAAGGCCGGTAACATTTTACTTCCATACTAGGGAAATTACTATCAACTAGCTTCAAAAGATTGCCCACCTTCCCTGGGCCCCTGCCTTCTCAGCTCCCTGTCTACCAGTGTCATCTTAACAGCCATCACCAGTGAACTTCCTTCTAGCCATCCTAACATCCCTTCCCTGAAATCAAGACCAAAGACAAGATCAATTCCTTTCCGGTTACTTGGGACTCTTCTCCCTATTACTAGTTTTATCTGAGAAGCAGCCCTGTCCCCACATAACTGGAACAAGGAATAAGCTTACCCTATAGGAGAGACATTATCTCCTACAGAAGGGCTCTGGCTTTATCCTCTACTGTCATATCCCTATAGGTGAGCTTCGTGCACAATATTCACTGGATAAGAATTAAAAGTTACACAAGTAGAATATCATTCCCTGACACAAGACATACCAAACATTGGACATTTTGTCTCTTTATCTGCAACGGATCAACACATAATGACTTCTACTATCTTTCTAGAGACTTGGATCTGTGGCAACTGAAGAATCACAGATGGATGCCATTATTTAGAAAGGATTGTTATTCCCCAAAACAAACTCTGAAAGACACTTGTTACATTTGCAAATTCCAGTGGCTGCCATATCTAATTATTCAGCATAGGGCAATAAGAGCTATAGATTGTGTTAGTCGCTTAGAAGTCCTCAACTCTACATGACTATATAGAATATTGTCTATTGACTAATGTGTCTAATGTCTTTTTTGAGTGGGAGGGGAGACATCTAGCTTTAAACAGTTCTTTCCTATTAGTACCCTGACCTCCTGTTTGAAGAATTCCTTGTTACGTGTAGCCTTGGTGGAGGGTTGTGGTTGCTTCTCAGGATGGAAGCTGAATGTCTCCTTAACGCATCACAGTGGGGATGCAAGCACATGCAGCGGGTTCAGAAATCTCTCACGTTTCTAAATCATCAGTGAATGACCCAACAACGTAGAATGACTGAAGGTCATATTTATCGCAGTGGCAACAACATAAAGGTCTCTGTTCCCGCTTTGTGACATTTTCTGAAGTTTTACTGGCTGGCGCTCAAGAGCATCCCTATTTTCTTCCTGTTTCCCAGCTTTGTCCTCCACTTGCATTGTAGTAGGAAGCCTCCAAGATGGCCCCCAATGGTCCTGCTCCTAGTATACATGCCTTTGTGTAATTCCTCCCCACATTGTACTTGGAATGGTCTGTGTGATGAGCAGAATACACAGAAGTAATTCAAATATAAGAGACACTGCAGCTTCCATCTTGCACTCTCATTGTCTCTCCCCACCCAGCTATCTTCCTCCTCCAATTAATTGCTCTGGGGTAAATCAGGACATGAACAACCTTATGAAGAGGTCAGCCAGCATGACAAGAAATTGAAACCTGTCAACTGTCACATGGGTGAGGCTAAAGAAGACCCTCCAGCCCCATTCAAGTCTTTGGAGACTGCAGCTCTGCTTGACACCTTGACCACAGCCTCGTGAGAGACCCTGAGCCAGAGCCACTCAGCTAAGCCATCTCCACGTCCTGAGAATTCAAGAATTCAGTGAGGTTCCAATATTCTTCCAAAAATACTGCTTTCCTGCACGACAGAACCCAAGTCCATTTCTATCGCTTGCAGCCAAGAACTTTCGCTGATACACAGACTGATGCCGTGAGTGGAATGCAGGAGACAGATACTCAGGGAAATGTTCATAATAGGGAAATTTAGGATATTTATTTAGCTGATACATGGTGAATAGCATAAAAGCCCATTGTATTCCATAACAGAAATCCAGCAACTATGACATGCAGTAAAAAAAACTGATTACCTGGAATCAAGTTCCCATAAAGTGTAAATATCTGGAGAATCCAAGGACCTCAGGGTGGAGGTGGATGCTTGTGTCCCTAAAAATCACAACATTCTCAAGCTCAGGACTTTCCACGATAGTGCTAAAGAAACTTATCAGTTGTAGGGCCACGATGACCAAAATCCAAACTTGAAGTTTGAGCCTGCCTTTATGGAATTATATCAAATGATCACCAGGTTTCTTACATGAAATGAAGACATTAATCAGAAACGAAGATACTCCTGAGATTTTTGAAAGGAGATATCTGAATAGATTCAAGAGGATTTAAATATTTTAAATCTCTACTCCTCTATTGAGGCTCCTATACCTCAGATATAAAGTCTCCCATATCCAGGTCAGAGGCTGTTTTTTCCCTTGCTGGAAGATACTTTTACTTGGTAAGAGAAGGCCTGTTTCCCTCATATCTACTATATATGATGGTAGGTAGGTAGGTAGGTTGGTAGGCAGATCGATCGATAGATAGATGATAAATAGGCAGATAATCTCTATAAATAGGAATACAATGCTATCCTTTATTGACTATATGTGTGGCAAATACCTCTACTAGTTTGCCAATTGTTTTTTCAATCTCTTTATTGCATCCTTTAAAAAAAAAACAAGTTTTTTACTTTATTGACTTTTTCTTCTATGGTTAACACTGTTGGGGTTGTTTAAGATGACTTCTTTACTCTTATGTTTTCTCCTAAAAGTTCTAAATATCAGCATTTCACAGTAGAATCTTTAACCCATCTTGAATTGATATTTTTCAAGGTGTGAGATAGGATCCAAGTTCATTTTTTCTCCCCACAGACATAACCAACCTCCCAAACACCATTTGTTGAGTAGTTCCTCTGTCATAGGCCAAACTTTTACATATACATGGCTCTATTTCTGGGATCTTGATGATTTTCCATTGGCTAATTGCTGAATCAATACTTCTTTATCTTAATGACTATAGGTTTATAGGGCAAGCAATCCTCCAAAAATTTTATTATTTTTCAGAAGCATTTGCCTGTTCTTAACCGTTTCCTTTGCTTTTTCCTTATATTGAGAGGAAGAGAGAGTACACATGTGGGTGGGGGAGAAAGGCAGGGGGGGATCTCAAGCAGACTCCATGCTCAGGGCGGAGCCAAATGCAGGGCTTGATTCCACAACACTGGGATTATGACCTGAGCCAAAATCAAGAGTCAGATGCTCAACCGACTGAGCCACCCAGGCGCCCCATCATTTTCTTTTCTAAATAATTTTAGACTCAACTTGCCAGAGTCTAGGAAAACCCTATTGAGATATGTATTGAATTTGCATTGAGTTTAATTAGGAAATATTTGACACCTTTTAAATACTGAGTTTTTTCAGTCATGCATATAGCATGTTTCTCCTATTATTTATTTTTTAGTGTCTCTCAGTAAAAGTCTGATGATTTCCCAACACATATTTTGTTAATTTATCCCTAGATTCTTTTTATATTTTTTAGTTAGTTAGTTAGTTAGTTAGTTAGTTTGTTTAGAGAGAACAAGCAGGAAGGGGCAGAGAGAGAGGGGAATAGAGGATCTGAAACAGGCTCTGTGCCGACAGCAGAGAGCCCAATGTGGGGCTCGAACTCACAAACTGTCAGATCATGACCTGAGGTGAAGTCAGACACTTAACTGACTGAGCCACACAGGTGCCCCTGTATATACATATATATTTTTTTGCTATTGTCATTGGTATCTCTTATTTACTAGATTTTCAAATACATTTACTATAAATCAGTCTATTTAAGGTTTATTGATCTCATAGCTAGCCATTTTATAAATATCCTTATTTAATTCTAATAATTTTATTTGTATACTATTTGGGAAATTCAGCATATAAAATTATGAAAACTTTTTCCCTTTACCTTTAAACCTTCTTTTCTCTTTCTTATTTTAGTGAACTAGCTAGAACCTGGTGTGAATTGCTGAATAGAAGCAATGATAGTTGACTTCTTTACTTTTTACCTAATTGTAAAGGGATTGTTTCTAATGTTTATTCCCTAAGATTGATTAATTGTTGCAGATCTTGATAGATACTTATAATCAGGTTAAGAATGTTCCTTTCCAGGGGTGCCTGGTTGGCTCAGTCGGTTCAGTGTCTGTCTGACTCTTGATTTGGGCTCAGGTAATGATATCATGGTTTGTGGGTTCGAGACCCACATAGGGCTCCACAGTTGGTAGTGCAGAGCCTGCTTGAGATTCTGTCTCTCTCTCTCTTTCTCTGCTCCTCCCCCGCTTGCATTCTCTCTCTCTCAAAATAAATAAAACTAAAAGAAAAAAAAAACAGATTTTTCCTTTCCATTGCATGATTACTCTGAGGTTTTCTCAGATGATTTTATCTACTGAGCTAATCATAATATTACTAAATTTATTAATTTTTTATGGATTAATGGATTTTCAAATGCCAGACCACTCTTATGTTTGAGGAGCAAGCAATTACTGGTCATGATGCATTGTTTTATGTATATACTGTTATATTTTGTTTGCCATCATTTTGTCTAGGATAGTTGCATCTACGTTCATGAGTGAAATGGAACTGAATTTTTTTCTTTCTCATAAACTTATTTTCTGGCCTTATTATGTTTGTCACACTAGCCTCCTAAAATGAATTAGGTAGTAGTTCCTCTTTTTCATTTTGGGGGAAATTCCGTATATAAGTGGAATTGGTTCCGTGAATATTTGGGAGAATTTATCTATAATTCCAACAATACTATACTGTCATTGTGATAAGATTTTACAAAACTGATTCAATATATTACAGTTATATACCTATTCAGGATTTCCATTCCTACTCAAGTGAGTTTTAGGACCTTTATATTTTCTAGAAACTTACCCATTTCATCTACATTATAAAACCTACTGGCATATAGTTGTAGTATTCTTTTACTATCATTTCATCTCTGCTGTATCTATGGGCAAGTTCTCTGTTTTAGTCTTGATATTCTTTGTGTCTGCTCTCTTTTTTTCCTGATCAACCTCACTAGAGGTTTTCCAATTTCATTAGTCTTCAAATAACAAAGTTTTGCCTTTGCTGATCCTCTTCGTTTAATCCTCATCTTATAGATAATCAACGTCTGTTTTATTATCTCCTTTTCAAATTCTTTGAGTTTTCTCCATTTTTCTTTTCTAATTTCTCAAGTTGAACACCTCAATTTAGGTGTGCAATTGAAAATTCAAAATTTGGTTCATTACAAAAACAACCACAAAACAAGTAATAAAATGGCAATAAACGCATACCTATCAATAATAACTTTGAATGTAAATGGACTAAACACTCCAATCAAAAGGCCTAGGGTGAAAGAGTGGATAAAAAAACAAGAGCCATCTATATGCTGCCTGCAAGAGACTCTTTTCAGACCTAAAGACACCTGCAGATTAAAAGTGAGGGGATGAAGAAACTTGTATCACGCAAACAGATGTCAAAAGAAAGTTGGAGTGGCAATACTTATATCGGACAAAATAGACTTTAAAACACAGACTGTAATAAGAAACAAAGAAATATAATCATAAAGGGGACAATCCAACAAGACATAACAATTATAAATATGTATGCACCCAACATGAAAGCACCCAAATACATAAAACAATTAATAACAAACATAAAGGAACTAATTGACAGTAATACAATAGTAGTATGGGAGGAGGGAGGAGCCAAGATGGTGGAACAGCATGGAAGTTGTTTTGCATCTGGTGTCCACGAAATGCAGCCAGATCAACACTAAACCATCCTGCACACCTAGAAAACCGACTTGAGGATTAACACAACAATCTGCACAACCTGAACCACAGAATTCAGCAGGTATGTGGTGCAGAGAGGTAGACTGGAGGAGAGTGAAGCCACAGAGGGCAGAGAGCTGTTCTTGCTTGTGGAGAGAGGATGGAGACGGGTGGGGTGGGGGGTGGAGTACAGGAAAAGCACCCCCCCCAAGTGGCTGGAGAGAAAGTGGAAGAGTGGAAACAGCCACAGGGACTCAACCAAAAAGGGAGAAAAGAGAAAGCAGAGGGTTTAAATTCCATTAAGACTCTATAAACAGGGGGAATGCAGAGTCTGAAACTCTGCAGCTCCATACCTGGCGGTGCTCTGGTGAGAAGGGTGAATCCCCAGGAGCAGAGTAAGGTCCTGAGGGCCCTCAGGCCACAGGTCCAACTGGACTCTGGAGAACAACCACATTCACTGGTGCTGGAACAAGGATGATAAGGGGGAAGCCTGGCGCCAGATGTGTGTTGTGATTTTCCGTAATCCCTGAAACGCTGCTGCTACACGATCGTGTGAACTTCTTCTGGGGTGGGCTGGCACCCAGCTGCAGTCTCTGGGCATCGGCAACAGCGAGGTCTCCCGAACGTTCCAGGGGGCGAGCTGGCACCCAGCCATTCCTGGGTGAGACCCTCCCGCAGAGAGTCAAAACGGATCAAAGCCACAGTCCCTCGGAAGTGAGGGGTCGAGAAACACTGCTGCATTTCAGATAAAACTCAGGACAGAGGTGCCACCTGGCAACCTGACGGTTTGGTCAGGGACAGTGCAAAAGCAGGGAGTGTATAGAGGCCAGAGACAAAAGAGGGGTGTGCAATTGCTGATGGGGAGAACAGAGTTCCAATACTAGAGACTAGGTAGCTGAGTGACACCATTTTTACCTCTCCCGCGCATGTGCATACACACCTACAAGTGTCACAGCAATCCACCCCACTAAGCTAAGCAGCGCCACCTAGTGGAGAACAGAGCTGTTACACTAAGCCCCACCCAACTGGGCCAACCTCACTCTTCAGAAACACCACAAGTCTCTTTGGCTGCTTAGTTTATGGACTATAAAGTGCTTCATAGTTTGACTTCTGGGGAAAATGATGTAATTTCAATCGTATTTCAGTCTGTTCACTGGTCCATTGATTCAATTTCTTTTTCTATTTTGTTTCCTTTTCTTGAATACAGAAAGAGAAAAAATTTATTTTTTTCAATTTTTACTAAATATTTTTCTTTAATTTTTTCTACTATATTTTTTATTTTTTTGTGAATTTTTCAAATTCTATTTTACTTCCATAATTTCATTTTATTCTTTTTCATTGTATTCATTTTTACAAATTTTCAAATGTTTTCCCTTTTCCCCCCTTTTTTCTCGAATTTATCAAGCTCCTTTCAACAACCAGACCAAATGGCTTTCCAGGGGAATTCTACCAAACATTCAAAGAAACGTTAACACCTATTCTCTTGAAGCTGTTCCAAAAAATAGAAATGGAAGGAAACATTCCACATTCTTTCTATGAAGCCAGCATTACCTGGATTCCAAAACCAAACAAAGACCCCACTAAAAAGGAGAACTATAGGCCAATTTCCCTCATGAACATAGATACAAAAATCCTCAACCAGATATTAGCCAATTGGACCCAACAATACATTAAAAAAATATTCACCATGATCATGTGGGATTTATACCTGGGATTCAGGGTTGGTTCAATATCCACAAAAAATGTGATTCATCACATCAATAAAAGAAAGGACAAGAACCATATGATCCTCTCAATAGATGCAGAGAAAGCATTTGACAAAATACAGCATCCTTTCTTGTTAAGAACCCTCAAGAAAGTAGGGATAGAAGGATCATACCTCGAGATCATAAAAGCCATGTATGAAAGACCCAACGCTAATGTCATCCTCAATGGGGAAAAACTGAGAGCTTTCCCCCTAAGATCAGGAACAAGACAGGAATGTCCACTCTCGCCACTGTTATTCAACATACTATTGGAAGTCTTAGCCTCAGCAATCAGACAACAAAAAGAAATAGAAGTCCAAATCAGCCAGAAGGAGGTCAAACTTTCACTCTTGCCAGATGACATGATACTTTATATGGAAAACCCAAAATATTCCACAAAAAAACTGTTAGAACTGATCCATGAATTCAGCAAAGTTGCAGGATATAAAATCAGTGCACAGAAATTGGTTGCATTCCTATACACAAATAATGAAGCAACAGAACGAGAAATCAAGGAATTGATCCCACTTACAATTGCACTAAAAACATAAAATACCTAGGAATAAATCTAACCAAAGAGGTGAAAAATCTATACACTGAAAACTGTAGAAAGCTTATTAAAGAAATCGAAGAAGACACAAAAAAATGGAAAAATATTCCATGCCCCTGGATAGGAAAAACAAATATTGTTAAAATGTCAATACTACCCAAAGCAATCTACATATTCAATGCAATCACTATCAAAGTAACACCAGCATTCTTCACAGAGCTAGAACAAACAATCCTAAAATTTGTATGGAATGAGAAAAGACTCCAAATAGCCAAAGCAATCTTGAAAAAGAAAACCAAAGCTGGAGGCATCACAATCCCAGACTTCAAGCTGTATTACAAAGCTGTAATTATCAAGACAGTATAGCACTGGCACACACAAAAAAAACAAAAACAAAAACAAAAAACACACTCATATCAATGGAACAGAACAGAGAACCCACAGAGAACAGAACAGAGAAATGGGCCCACAAACATGGCCAAGTAATCTTTGACAAAGCAGGAAAGAATATCCAATGGAATAAAGACAGTCCCTTCAGCAAGTGGTGTTGAGAAAACTGGACAGCAACATGCAGTAGAATGAACCTGGACCACTTTCTTATACCATACACAAAAATAAACTCAAAATGGATGAAAGACCTAAATGTAAGGAAGCCATCAAAATCCTCAAGGCGAAAGCAGGCAAAAACCTCTTTGACTCTGGTCACAGCAACTTCTTACTCAACATGTCTCTGGAGGCAAGGGAAACAAAGGAAAAATGAACTATTGGGACCTCATCAAAATAAAAAGCTTCTGCACAGTGAAGGAAACAGTCCGCAAAACTAAAAGGCAACCAGTGGAATGGGAGAAGATGTTTTCAAATGACCTATCAGATAAAGGGTTGGTATCCAAAATCCATAAAGAACTTATCAAACTCAACACCCAAAAAACAAGTAATCCAGTGAAGAAATGGGCAAAAGACATGAATAGACACTTCTCCAAAGAAGACATCCAGATGGCCAACAGACACATGAAAAAATGCTCAACATCACTCATCATCAGGGAAATACAAATCAAAACCACAATGAGATACCACCTGACACCTGTCAGAATGGCTAACATTAACAACTCGGGCAACAACAGATGTTGGCGAGGATGCGGAGAAAGAGGATCTCTTTTGCACTACTGGTGGGAATGCAAGCTGGTGCAGCCACTCTGGAAAACAGTATGGAGGTTCCTCAAAAAATTAAAAATACAACTAACCTACAACCCAGCAATTGCACTACTAGGTATTTATCCAAGGGATACAGGTGTGCTGTTTCGAAGCACCTGTAAACATGCACCCCAATGTTTATAGCAGCACTATCAACAGTAGCCAAAGTATGGAAAGATCCCAAATGTCCATCGATGGATGAATGGATAAAGATATATATACAATGGAGTATTACTCAGCAAACAAAAAGAATGAAATCTTGCCATTTGCAACTATGTGGACGGAACTAGAGGGTATTATGCTAAGCGAAATTAGTCAGAGAAAGACAAATATCATATGACTTCACTCATATGAGAACTTTAAGATACAAAACAGATGAACATAAGGGAAGGGAAGCAAAAATAATATAAAAGCAGGGAGGGGGACAAAACATAAGAGACTCTTAAATATGGAGAACAAACAGAGGGTTATGGGGGGGGGAGTCATGGGAGGGAGGATGGGCTAAATGGGTAAGGGGCATTAAGGAATCTACTCCTGAAATCATTGTTGCACTATATGCTAACTAACTTGGATATAAATTTAAAAAATAAATTAAATGATAAAAAAAAAGTAAAAGAAATTACACACAAACTCAGAAAATAAAAAAAAAATAATATGGGACTTTAACAGCTCACTTAAGATCATCCAAATAGAAAATCAACAAGGAAAGAGTGGCTTTGAATGATACACTGGACTATATGGATTTGAATGATATATTCAGAACATTCCCTCCTAAGCCAGGGTAATACATATTCTTTTCAAGTGCACATGGAACATTTTCCAGAATAGATCACACATTAGGCCACAAAACAAGTCTCAACAAATTCACAAAGACTGAAGTCCTACTACGCATCTTTTCTGACCACAATACTATGAAACTAGAAATCAACCACAAGAAAAAATATGGAAAGAGAATAAATACATGGAGGTTATATCACATGCTACTAAACAATGAATGGATCAACCAAAAAATCAAAGAAATAAAAATTACATGGAAACAAATGGAAACGAAAATACAATGGTCCAAAATCTTTGGGGTGCGGCAAAAGCAGTCACAAGAGGGAAGTTTATAGCAATACAAGTACCTCAAGAAGCAAGAAAATCTCAAATAAACAACCTGACCTTACACCTACAGGAAGCTAGAAAAAGAACAAACAAAACCCAAAACCAGCAGAAGGAAGGAAATGACAAGGCTTGAACAGAAGTAAATTATAATAGTGGGGCACCTGGGTGGCTCATTTGGTTGAGTGTCCCACTTTGGTCAGGTCATGATCTCATAGTTAGTGAGTTCAGGCCCCACATCGGGTTCTGTGCTGACAGCTCAGAGCCTGGAACCTGCTTTGAGTTCTGTGTCTCCTTCTCTCTCTGCCCCTCCCCCGCTCACACTTTGTCTTTCTCTCTCTCAAAAATAAATGAACACTAAAAAATTTTTCAAAAAGAAAGAAGTTAAATAGAAACTTAGAAAATACTAAAATAGATCAATTTAAAAAATAAAATGCAACTTAAATGTTACCTATTGTTCTTTTCTGACATTATTATATAGGGCTATAAAATTTTCTAAAGTTACCGCTTTCACTACATCTTCAAATTCTGATGTGAGGTATTATCATTCAGTTCTAGATATTTTAAAAAATTTAAAATTTTCCATTATGATTTCTTCTTTGATTTCTGGCTTGTTTTAAAATCTTACAAAAGGGGCGCCTGGATGGCTCAGTCAGTTCAGCATCTGACTCTTGATTTTTGCTCAGTTTGTTAGTTTGACCCGTGTCAAGCTCTGGGCTTGACAACATGGAGCCTGCTTAGCATTCCCTGCCTCTCCCTCTCTCACTGCCCCTTGCCTGCGCATGCTTTCTCTCAAAAATAAATAAATAAGCATTTTTTAAAATAATAAAATAAAATCTTACATAATTTCCAAGTATTGAAATATAATAATAATAATAATATGCTATGCAAAATTATTATTATTATTATTATTATTATTATTATTATTATCTTAATTGCATTATGGTCAATAAATATGCTGGCCAAGATGGAGTCAGCCACTACAACCTGTCTCTCACACTAATTGCAACTAAAACCTGCAGACAGAATACAAAAAGAATCTACCTGAGAGCTCTTAAAATTAGTAGCAGGGACACCTGGGTGGCTGAGTCAGTTAAGTGTCCGACTCTTGGTTTTGGCTCAGGTCATGATCTCACAGTTTGTGAGCTCGAGCCCCACATTGGGCTCTGTGCTGACAGTGCAGAGCCTGCCTATGGTTCTCTCTCTCCCTCTGTCTCTGCCCCTCCCCTGCTCGCGCTCTCTCTCTCTCTCTCTCTCTCTCTCTCTCTCTCTCTCTCTCAAAATAAAGAAATAAACTTGAAAACAAATTAAAAAGAAAAGTAATCAGTGGCAGGTACGTTATTGGGGAGGGAGGGCAAAAGAATGGCAAAAACGCCAGTAAGTTCTCTGGGGTTTTTCTTCCCCCTCTTTTCTCTTTTACATTTAGCCCAAGGGTTGTCTCCATCATGGAATTGTGCACAGAAAACAAAACTCTGAGAGAATCCCCCTCTTTCTGGTCAGAGCCCCTTCAATCTAGATTTTCCCTTATTTTTTATTTTCCTTTTTGCTCCCAGCTCTGTTCCAGTGCCAGCCCCAGCGTCCGCGCTCCGCATCCAAAGTGCAGTGGCAGTGCAGGCAGCTAAAACCTGTATCTTTGGCAAGGCACCGTAGAAGTGGATCTTTGAGTGCCAAAATCTGTTGGGGGGGGGCGGGGGTTCTTTTTCCTCTTCCTCACTTTTCTCTTGACACTTTGCCCAAGGGTAACTCAAGTGCCACAAACCCAGCCCGTGCAACAGCATGCTGTGTGAGGTAATAGTGAACACTCTTAAAATCAAGGAAAAGATAGCTATGATTAGCAGAGAAATAAAAACGATTTAAAAAAATGGGTGAATGAATAAATAAATGGAATGTTATTCCATGCTAAACCCAAATGAAAAAACATGGAGGAATGTTAAATGCATATTACTAAGTGAAAGAAGCCAATCTGAAAAGGCTACATATCATATGATTCCAACTTTGTGACTTTCTGGAAAAGGTGAAACCATGGAAACAATAAAAAGATCAGTGGTTGCCAGGGGAATGAGGAACAGGCAGAGTATGGAAAAATCTTTAGGGCAGTGAAATACTCCTCATGGTTATAATGATGGAGATGTGTCATTATTCCCCAAACCCGTAAATGTGCAACACCAGAGTGACCTCTGAGGTAAACTATGGACTTTCGGTAATTATGATGTGTCAATGTAGGTTCATCCTTGGCAATACATATATACATACTATTCTGGTGAGTGATGTTGATAATGGGAGAAGGTATGCATGTGTGGGGGCAGGGGGTATCTGGAAATCTCTATCCCTTCCTCTCATTTTTGTTGTAAACCTAAAACTGCCCTAAAAAAATAAAGTCTTTATTTTAAAAATACAGCGTAATATATACAGTACAGAACTATGTAAAATATACACATAAAGAAGGCAATAAAAAATCACAGTGGTTGAATTAAACCTATTGAAATCTTTTATTGTGTCTTGATTTTTCAAATTTTCTGTAATTTGTTTTTCTTACTTGATTAAGCAATATCATTATGTTTATTACAGCACACATAATAACGAGCAGAATACATGATATGTGTAGATTATTTGGTAGCAATAATCAAGAATGTAAATGTATATGGACAGAAATTAGAAGGTATTTATAAAAATAAAAGACCGCCAAGTAATATTCCATTGTATATATATTTTATATTACTCAGTGATCAAAAAGAATAGAATCTTGCCATTTGCAACATGGATGGAACTAGAGTGTATTATGCTAAGTGAAGTAAATCAGTCAGAGAAAGACAAATATATGTCACTCCCATGTGGAATTTAAAAAACACAACATATGAACATAGGGGAAAGAAAGGAAAAGTAAGATAAAAAAACATAGAAGAAAGCAAAACACAAGAGACTCTTAAATACAGAGAACAAACTGAGGGTCTCTGGAGGGGTGTTGGGTGGGGGATGGGCTAAATGGGTGATGGGCATTAAGGAGGGCACTTGTTGGGATGAGTCCTGGGTGTCCTATGGAAGTGATGAATCGCTGGGTTCTACTCCCGAAACCAATACTACACTGTATGTTAACTAACTTGAATTTAAATTAAAAAAATAAAATAAATTGAAAATAAAAGACTTTTTAAGGAAAAAAAAATATGTATATACTTGCCAAATGACAGCAATCCCATTCCAAGGTGTTTACCTAAAAGAAATAAAAAATCATTAGTTTCCTAGGGATACTATAACAAATTACCACAAACTTGGTGGCTTCAAACAGCAGAAACTTATTCTTTCATTCTGGAGGCCAGAAGTACAAAATCTATGTGACAGCAGGGCTCTCCTCCCTCCAGAGACCCTAGGGGAATATCCACTCCATGCCTCTTATAGCTTCTGATGGTTGCAGGTTAACTTGGCTTCCTCAGCTTGTGACTCTCTGCCTCTTGTCTTCTCTTCACCTTCTGCTCTGTGTGTATCTTCTCTGTGTATCTCTTATAAGACTATATCACTGGATTTAACACCCACTTATACAATCCAAGCTGACCTCATTTTCAGATCCTTGTAAATTTATCACCAAAGACCCTTTTCCCAAAAAAGGTAACATTCACATATTCTGGGGATCAGAACATGGACATATTTGGGGGGGCATCCAGCCCACTACACTTACTTTCACTCAAAAATCTATACACAGAAATTTATAGCAGCTGAATTCATAAATTCCAAATACTGGAAACAATCCAAGTATCCTTCAAGGGATAAATGAAGCAACCATAGTACATGCCTACAATGTAATACTGCCCAGCAATAAAAAGAAACAAATTATTCATACATGCAACAACATGGATAAATCTCAAATGCATTATGCTAAGTAAAAGACTCAAAGCTATATACTGACTTCATTTATTTGATATTCTGGAGAAGGCAAAGGGATATGAATAGACATTTTCCAAAGAAGACATACAAATGGACAACGGGAACATGAAAAGGTGCTCAACGTTACTAATCACTAGAGAAATGCAATTCACAGCCATGATGAGATATTATGTCACCACTCTTAGAATGGCTATTATCAAAAAGATAAGAAATAGCAAATGTTGGCAATGATGTAGAGAAAAGGAACCCTTGTGCACTGTTTTTGGGAATGTAAATTGGTGTAGCCACAATGGAAAACAGTATGGAGGTTCCTTGAAAAATTAAAAATAGAATTACCATATGATCTAGCAATTACACTTTTGAGTGTTTACCTGAAGGAAATGAAATCATTATCTCAAAATGGTTTCTGCACCCCCATGTTCATTGCAGCATTATTTACAATACACAAGACATGGAAATGAAATAAGTGTCCATGGAGAGATGAAAGGTAAAGAAAATGTGATACACACACACACACACACATACATGTCATTTATATATACAGAGAGAGAAATATATAGATATAGGTGTAATGGAATTTTATTCACCAAAAAAAGAAGGAAATTCTGCCACTTGTTACAACATGGGTAGACCTTGAGGGTATTACACTAAGTGAAATAAGTCAGAAAGAGAAAGACAAATAGTGGATGATCTCACTTATATGTGGAATTGAGAACAAAAACAAAAACAAATGCCAAATTCGGAAACAAAGCAGATTGAGAGTTGGCAGAGGTGGGGGATGGGGGAGGTTGGCAAATTTAGTGAAGGGAACCAAAAGGTACTAACTTCCAGTTATAAGCTAAATAAGTCCTGGGGATGTAATGTACAGCATGATTACTATAGTTAATACTATGGTACTGCATATTTGAAGGTAGCTAAGAGAGTAGATCTTAAAAGGTCTCGCTCATCACAAGAAAAAATAATCGTAACAATGTGTAGTGATGGATGCTAACTCGACTTAGTGTGGTGACCATTTCACAATATCTACAAATATCAGATTATTATGTCGTGCACATAAAAGTAATACAATGTTATGTGTCAGTTATATCTCAATTTTAAAATATAAAAAATACACTCTACAGACAGACATAACAGTTGTTTCCGGGGGGGGGGTGGGGGTGAGCGGTGGTGCAATTGACTGCAAAGAAGCATGGCAGACTTTTGAGGAGCAATGAAACTTTTGTATCTATTTTGTATCTATTGAGGTGATGACGCAAGTCAATGTATTTGTGAAAGTTCACAGAACTGTGCACAGAATGGATTTTCTTTGTGCAAATTTAAAACGTTATGCCTAAATTAAAAAGAGATGCTGGAGCTGGGACCCGGTGGTCTGGCAGAGAAGACGTTTCCAAATTTCCAGTTTGGTTCCGTTTTCCCATACTCCTCCAACAGTTTTGTCGCGCCTTTTCAAAGAGCCCACATCTGCCCACCTCTCTTCTCAGTGGTCTGAGCATCCTTCTCCAAGGTTCTAGATTGTCAGTGCCTGACCTCTTCTTATCTTTGTTCCCCCAGCCCTGAGGATAGTAGCTGCCTCCCTCACTTCCTATCTCTGCACTAACTCTTGTTCTCTTTCATCTTTTCTAAACCCTACTTAGTTTCTTTTTTTTCCATTTTTTTAAATGTATTTATTTGTTTTGAGAGAGACAGAGACAGTGTAAGAGGGGATGGGTAGAGAGAGAGGGAGAGAGAGAGAGAGAATCCCAAGTAGGCTCTGCACTGTCAGTGCAGAGCCCAACACAGGGATGAGACTCACAGAACCATGAGATCACGACCTGAGCTGAAACCGAGAGTCAGACACTGTTTTACTTAGCCAACTGAGCCACCCAGGTGCCCCTACTTGGCCAGTTTCTTATATTCTTTCCATTAAAATTATTGATGTAGTGTCTGTTTTACTGACTAAACGTTGATAGGAAACCAACGTCTTTCCCAGGCCCTACAAGGTCCTACATGATATGATCTTCCCTCCTCATTACTTCTCAGACCTCGCTTCCAACTTCTCTTTCTCCTCATTCACTGATTCACAACAAATAAAGCAGATAAAGAAACATGTTAAATCTCACCATAGAAATGTGGTCATCAAGGGGTGCCTGAGTGGCTCAGTCCGTTAAGTGTCAAACTCTTGATTTCAGCTCAGTTCATGATCTCACAGATAGTAGGATCAAGCCCCACACTGAACTCTTCACTGACAACACAAAGCCTACTCGGGATTCCCTGTTTCCTTCTCTCTCTGCTCCTTCCCTGTTCTCTCTCTCTCTCTCTCTCTCTCTCTCAAAATAAATAGATAAACTTAAAAAAAAAAAAAGAAATGTAGTCATCAGAATTCAACGTGTGGAGAACCCCAGTGGACAAATAACTTAGTTCCTCCAACAAATAAATTGCAAAAGGGAAAAAAAAATAATGGAGGGCAACGTCTAGATTAGAAGAGCCTTAAAACATATAAACCAGCAAAAACAAAAAACATATAAACCAGCAGCAATGTGGAGACCTAATCTGAGCCCTGATTTTATAGACACCAAACATACACATATATAAGATAATGGAGGAATTTGAACCATGACTGGATGTGAGATGAAGGAATTAAGAAATTAATGTTAATTTACTTTAGTTGTTAAATGGGACTGTGGTTATGTTTAAACGTCCCTCCCATATACGGGGAAATATTTATGGATCTATAGATGTTACAATACACCTGGGCGGTGTAAGAGATGGCACATAGGTGTAATAACATTGACCATAAAAGGATCATGTGTTGAAGCCAAGTGTCTTCATTAGTCCGCTGGGACAGGTGTGACAAAATGCCACAGACCAGGTGGCTTATAAACAACAAATATTTATTTCTCAGTTCTAAAGGCTGGGAAATCCAAGTTCAAGGCACCAGCAGATTCACATCTGGTGGGGGCCCCTTTCCTCACTCACAGCAGTTCTTCTCACTGTGGCCCCACATGGCAAAAGAAGCAAGGGAATTCTCTCCACCCTTATTTTAAAGGGCACTGGTCCCATTCAGGAGGGGATGACCCTTATGACCTAATCACCCCCCCAAGTTCCCACCTCCCAAGACCATCACTTTGGGGCTTAGGTTTCAATATACAATTTTTTGGTTAGGCAGGGTAGGGTGGGGATGGAGGGAGGGCACACAAACTTTCCAACATGTAGCACCAAGCAATGGGTAAAAGGGATCCATTTTATTATATAAAGACTAGGTTGTTTATATGTTTTAACACAGTCCATTTGTCTTCAAAATCTGAGGGTCTGCCATGTGAGGCAGTTAGGTCAAAGAACGGCTCACAGGTCTCTGGAACTCATCAGAAGCCATTGTCAAGAAGCATATAATGCAGTGGTTTCAACTGTAGGCTCTGGAAACCAACGCCTGAGTCTACTATTGTCTATCTCTGTGACCTTGGACTTCACTTCTCCAGGCCTCTGTTTCTTCAGAGGCAACGTGGAAATACCAATGGTATCTCCTTCGTGGAGTTGTCATAAAGATTAAATGAATTAATACGTATAAAACACTGTCTTAGAATATCAACTGTCCCAATTTGAGTAAGCACTCAAAACATGTCAACTGTTAGTGTTATTATTATTACATAGGGAAACAAGTTGAAATGAATCACCAGGGTCTCAAAACACATGTATCCAAAATATGTTTTTAATCTTGATGAAGTTCACAAATGATACAACATTGAGATTTCCTTAAATAAAGTCTACAGTCATGTTCTTAGACAACAAGGCAAAGCATCACCATTACCACATGTCCCCAGAGGCCACAAAGGCAATGACTTACTGTCCCCCTAAGGTTTGCAGAGCTGCTGTGATCAACAGGATAGCTCTCAAAGAACCAGTTTGCTACCAGATAAGCCAACGATAGATGCCACCACCACACTGACACACACAGGGTCAAATATAAAAAGGATACACGATACATATGGAATTAGCTTATTTTGCATTCACTTTCATTCCTTGTAAGTGACAAAGGTGCTTTTTTCAGTATCTATTGGGATGCAAACATGTATATCTTCCATGGGGCCTTCTCACCAAGTGTTGTCAACAGAAATTAACAGAAGTGGTGAGTTCAGCTTCATGGTGACCTGAGATGGGAAAAAAATAAAATAAAAAAAGAAGACAAAGAAGTAAGAAGGAAGAGGAAGTAGAGAAGAAGAAGGAGGCGTTGGCGAATAAGAAGGACAAGAAGGAAACAACCACAATTATTATAAAAAGAACACAAATGTACAGGAAAACAGCATTTACAACCTATAGGTATGAGATGTAGACAGGCTTTTAAGGCAGATGATGGAAAAAAAAGCAATTATCATTTGGCAAGCATTTTATTTCTCATTTCTCTTCTCAGAGAGATGACGCTGCATGTCTGCAGCCTGTGTCAACGCTCTGATTTCAGGCTGAGTTGTGGAAGAATCTCACCACTGAGAAGGAAGCATGTAATTGGAAAAAAGGGATCTGAAGACCCTTCCCAGGTCCAGTGGGTTTCATAATGTGGCTCATAACCCCCAAATCCCCTCCCTTCCGACCCAACGGAAAAGGGCAGTCACCTTCTTCCTGGAGTCACTGAGCTGCTCAGGCATGAAGGTCCCTGCGGCGACGGCCAAAGGCTTCGGAGCCCACGTTGGTGGGCACAAAGTTGTTCTTCACAACACCTCCAGATCTGCTCAGCAAGCCTGCCAGCCGATGGGTCACACAGGTGGCAGTGTTGCAGGATCTCTTCTGGGCAGTGACGCTGATTTGCAGGATGGAGAAAGAAGAGGTCTGTCAGTGAGAGGCGAGGGGCAGGAGCCTGCCCCTGAGGCCTTCATAAAGAGAATTTCAGCTCTTCGACATACCGCTTAAGAATAAGTGTTTCTCCTAAATGCAATTATCAAAGCTGTTAGGAGAAGTGGCCTGGCAGCTTTTGCTAGGAGCCCTGCCCAAAGACCTTCGTGAAAAAAAACCCAGTGCCAATGTGATGAGCACTGGCTGTTGTATGGAAGTGTTGCATCACCATATCATACACGTGAGGCTAATATTACGCTGTATGTCAACTAACTGGAATTTAAATAAAAACTTTAAAAAAAAAAAAGAAAAAGAAAAAATCCCGTGTCAAGCCATGAGGCATGTACTGAAATCAGCACTTACCGTCACATACAGTCTCTTTAGAACCAGGATGAAGTGGTCACCAAAGGCCCAGCCCAATCCCAAGACATGCAAGGAGCATAGAGAAACCATAGAGCAGCCACAGGCACCATCAAAACCACTTTCCATGGGAAAGGAAAATTCCCTGACGTCTTACCTGAAAGAGGCTGTGAGAAGAGGGAAACAGCGTCCTCCCCCAGAAGTGTTTACCTGTTTCTCAGCACACCTGTTCTTGACAGTGGAACTGGTTCACACTCACCGAGCCCTGTACTCAGCTACCCTGAGGCTAACGCTACTTTTAAGCATAGGTTCTGGGTACTCTCAAGCCTTGGACACGACCAGAGTAATGACCACCACAGTGCAAATCCTTTTAGAAAATAGGTTTATTCATCAATGATGAAACATGAAGGATGCAGCAGAAATTGGGGACTCTACCATGAAATCCTCTGGGATCTCAAGAAGCTTCCCTCACTCTTGCCTCTAACCTGGCCTATGAGTCCTGCTCTCTTCCCTTCCATCCTGAGGTCCCCCATATTCTCTGTGATAAGCAAAGCTACCAATACCAGCTTGAAGAGCAATCAAAGTGGAATCTGCATGCATTTAGTTCAAAAATGGGAGCAAGAAGGGAAATCAGGAAGGAGTGGAAGGAGTCTGGTTGCCATCCTGGGGCACCCCAAAGCAGGGTTACTGGCCCTTCTCCAAGCTGCTGGCTATGTCCCTTTTCTTGCCAGGTGTTTCAGCCCCGAAGCCGATGCCAGAGAATGTATGAAAGTTGTTCAGGTCCTTCGAGTATGCGCCCAGCACACAGGTACTCAGATTACTGCACCGCTTAGCTTGGAAGCTGTCCAGGCTGCAGGGAAAAGACATGCCAGACAATACCATGCGCCAGGCCCACCCCTGAGGGCAGTCATGCAGAAAGTTAGACGAGGGAGGGGCACCTGGAGCAGAGGCAGGAGGGGCAGGCAGGAGGGCAGCTCACACATCCTCCATTAGGAGAACTCCGAGGCTTGCTGAGCCAGGGCAGCGTGGGGCAGGGTTGCAGCGGGGAAGGGGTGCCCTTTCCTAGCCTTCCGCATGCTTCTCAGTCCCTGCTCTGCAGAGAGGTCCTTAGGGTAGATGCAGGTGCAGCACATGCCAGGCAGTGCCGGGGCCGGGCCAGGGGCTGGCATGAGCTCCAGGCTCAGGGGACACGGGGAGGTGGGGCTGGGGAAGGGCGTCTGGCCCCATGACAACATGCACGTCTCCACAGATCCTACACATCTCAAGCCCCCAGACCTACCTCAGGTACTGCTCTACCTGACCCCACCCTCTGCAAGGCCTTTGGCTTCACCTTGCAAATGTGCAATGAAGGCTCCTTGTGGGTGTGAAAGAACAACACACACAGGTTAAATTTCTAAAACATCCTGAGATATGCTGAGTCCATCCCCTGGCTTCACACTTACCGGTCCCAAGTCAGCCAATACTGGGAGTTTCCTTAGGGCAAGACCAATTCCCCCCGAGTAAGTGATTCCGTACCTCCCCATTTCATTTCCTAAAAGCTTTCAGGAATGTGTCTTTTTAAAGGTGTCTAACCACAGTCTCTTCAGCTACACCTGGACCTCTGTCTTCCTCAGAGCTTGAGAATGACTGGGCCCCAGGGCCTGATGAACAACCACAGCCTGCTGGTGCCCTGGCCAGATGCTGTATTTCCTGGGGTATATGCCAGGGCAGGGTGGGAGCCTTACCTGGAGCCCTCTGTCTCCTCCTGCTCCTGCTCCTGCTCCAGTTCATTTGTCTTCCCCTGCACATAGGCCTTCACCAGGGCAGCCAGCAGGAGGCGCCCTTCCTTCTCACTGAGTGTGGTGGGGTCTGGGAGGCTCTCCAAAGCAGACCTTCAGGGGGGAAGCAAATCCAAGAGAGGCTCTGAGCCCCTGACTGCCTCCACCCCATGACAAGTAGCAAGGCTTCCTGGTCCCTGTGACCTACCCTGAGGATGTGCCCCCTCCCCCGACTCCCAACCCACAAGGCCCAATCTGAGGTCCACCTGAGGGTCTTAATGCACCAGGAGCCTTGCTGCTGTGACCTCAGAGGCACAGAACTGCCTCCGCCCAGGGGCAGTAGAAGGGGAGTGTTCTGTGGCTTCCGGCTGTCTCACCTGAATGGTGCCGCCTGGAGGCTGCCTGCCTGGCACAGGACCAAGATGCTGAAAGCCAGAAAGGGGGAGGACTTCCCGAAGCCCATGATGCCTCTCTGTAAAGAGAGAATGATATTACCACTGCGCCAAGACCAGCCAAGGCCTGGGGCCCACAAACCTAAGTGCCTGCTCTGCCGCGCAGGTCTTGTGGCCTCAGGTTACCCCACCTCCCCATACCTCCATTCGTTTGCCAGATGGGCTGCTGTGAATCTCAAAAGATACAGTGCAATGAATGGCTTTGTAGAGCAGAAACAAGTGTCTCAGGGTGTGGTGGAGTTCTGTGGAAATCAGGGAGAAGCCACAAACGAGTGCATGCATGCACACAAACCCACACCTTCCTTCCGCCCTTTGCAGAAAACAAGCGGGGACCCACCCTAATGTCCATTTGTTCTCCCATTGCTCTAGTCTTCTCAGGAACTGAGAAATCTAGGACCACCTACCCCTTTCTTTTGGACTTGGCACTAACGCATGGGACAGGAAAGCAGGAAGGGTACCTTGGAAAGGAGCACTGGTCTATCCACCCAGTATCTGGGTTTGGATTCGAGGAAGATTTTAAATGTGCAGTTACCGGTGTGTCAGGGCTCTGCCGGCCCAGCCCGTCTACGCTGGAGCGCAGTTTGGCAGTGGGTGCTGGGCGCCAGCATCTGGAAGTGAGCCCCCTTGTCCTGCGCGGCTGACTGCACAGTCGCAGGTCCCCTCCGTGCCCCAGGGACGCTCGTGGGCTGGCGGCGCCTCACAAGAAAGCTCAAGGCTGCACCGTCCGGAGAATCAAACATGATCCCTCAGGACACAGACCGCGCAGGGCATTCCCAGACCAAACTCGAGCAGGATTCTGCACGCCCAGGGGTTCCAACGAAGGGGCCGCAGACCCGCCTACCTGAGCTCGCGGAGCTTCCAGCGCCCAGGCAAGCCCTGGGAATGCTTGAAGTTCCATCTGTGCTAATTAGAAGCAAATGCTCTCCTCTCAACCACCCCCCTTCCCCTGAGCGGGACAGAGAGCTAGGAGCACCTGCCGTAGGTGGGCCGCGATGCCCGTGAGAGGCAAAGGAAAGGCAGACAGATGGAGCAAACTAGATGAACTAATCCAGAGGCAAGTTATTAGAGTGGGCAGAGGGGGGAGTTCCTCACCTGGAGACGAGTTTCTGGAGAGCGCGAGCGGCCGGTCCACCCCGTTGGACACAACGCCTGCTGCGGGCGTCTTCCCCGCGGAGCTCTCGGCTCTTATTCCAGCGACAGTGGGAGGGGGGTCCCCACGAGTCCGCGCGGCCAATCCAAAGTGGCCAGGACCGACCCAGCTCCAGTGGCGTCATTGCTCGCTCTCCCTGCACTGGTTCTCTAGGGAGGGGAACCATCCGCTCTGGCTGTCTTTTGCAATGAGGTCATTGCTTGGAGAGCGGGAGGGCAGGGAGGGGTGGAGAGCTTTCGACGACGTCCAGAAAATGAGGGCCAATGGAGGAGAGTTTGGAGTCAGCCACAGTGAGGGACCAGAGCTTCTCTCACTGTCTTGGTGCCTGAACTCTAGTCTTGAAGCCCCTCTTGCTATGCCAGTAAGGACCCCATCTGGCCACCTGGACCCCGAGGAGTCCTGGGTTCTAAAAAGGGATCTCAGCTGAAATAGCCCACTGTGAAGGAGTTGGATGGAGCAGGGAGGGGCTGGGGGAGGGAGGGAAGAGGGGCCCTGAAACATTGATCTCTTTGGACCACCTTGGGTGCCCCTGAGATAACCTCCGCACTTTCCTCACCCCCCAGGCCACCTGCGCCCAGGCACCCTGCACCCCTCAGAGTCGTTTTGCTTCTAGTCTGGCAGCCAGCCAAGCCTCCTTCACTTCACTTCTCTGGGACCGGTAGGAGTGGTCGGGAGGACTGGGGAAGGGGCTAAGCTGCCACTGGCTACACGTAGTGCTAGGCATTTCCCTCCTACTCCAGAAACCTCGACTGTGGGTTCAGCATGCCCCCCTCTAACCCAAGACCCTGCACTGCGGCGCCGCCGGAGTTGGTTTACACAGCTGTCCTGTGCTTCTGGCTTCTGTTTGCTAAGCTGCTGGGCTGGGACAGCCTGTGCCCACGTTTCTGCCCGTCTCGCTCCATACCCCTGCCCCACTTCTCTGAAGCGCTTCATTGTCGAGCGGGCGCGCGTCCTGCGCGGTCCCGCAAAGGAGAGCTTGTGCTGCAAGCCTTAAGGGCAGACTTCAGACTTTCACACACGCGCCCCTCTCAGCTACAGGCCGCTGGTGAGCGCGCTCACACTGCCCGCGGGGCGCACGTCCCGGGCTCATACACCTGGTCCCCAGCCACCAGCTCTGCCTTTCGCATTCACACACGGACACTCCTGTCAATAGCCAGCACTTGCTGCAACAGACGTGCCTTCGCGAGCTGTTTGCAAGTGAGCGCGCGCGCAACAACCCAAACCAACTTCTCCCAGACCCGAAAGCAGCCCCCAGAGTTTCTGCTTTAGGAAACAGGCACGTTTTACACACACACGGGTGCACACTGTTCCCCAAGCACGCACATCCGGGCGCATGGACTCAGCCTCTACCTTCTTTCTTGAGGAAAGGCAGTTTCTCGGAGTCGGCGCTGCCGGTACTCACAGCACCCGGGCGAGGGGAAAAGATCCCGGGCTCTTACGGAAAGGAGCGCAGAGTGGACTGGCAGGTAGAGGCAGTGGGGAACAAGTGAAGAAGTATCACCCACCCTCCGGACCTTAGGCTAGCCCTTTCTTGGGATGGGGGCTGTGCCTCCCCAAAGCGCCCTCGGGCCCCTCCTAACTTCGGGTAGCCTCTAGAGAAGCCTCGCCCAGAGGCTCGCGGCATCCCACCCGCTGGTGCTTCCTGCTTCTGCAGATCAGAAAGGCGCTCAGGGGCTGCCCTGTGGGTCTGTCTTTTACTGTTGCAGGACCCTGCCTTCGGAGCAACGACGGGTTGTCCTCTAGCACCTGGGCAACAAAACCTCCACGCAACATCCCAAAGAATCCTGACCCTCAAAGCCAGCCACTCTTGCGGGGCCTTCTGGCTACGCCAGCAGGCAGAGTGCACAGTGGCTTCATGACCCAGAGTCGCCCCTAACCCCTGAACGCAGCGTGGCACCTACAACGTGGCCCAGGGCCATAGCGGACGCGGAGGGGGGACAGGGCCCTTCCTCTTTCCAAAGCCCTGCAAATACGACAGACCTCTGGGTCGCTGTCCCCGGATTCCAGCAGGAGTGGAAAGGCACGGCTAGGAGACACTACCTAACTGACGCCTCTGCCCTCCACACCGCCTCTTTCCGGACCACTGCCACCCGTCTCTGAGGTCTGGCAGAGCATGTAGCCCGCTCTAGCATTTCGGGGTTGGACCATCCCCCACCCCCACCCCTGAGCTCTGGGGACCGGGAGAAATCGCTGGGCCCGTGTCGGGAGGAAGGTGAGGGGGGAGGGGTCGGAGAGAAGATCCGTAAGGCCCCGGACCCTAGAGCCCCAAGCTGCTTAGCTTGGACGAAGTTAGTGGCGCGCTGAGCTGGGGAAGCTGGAGAGGCGCGCGGGAGGAGTCAGGTCGGGGTTTGGCCTCCCCGGGAGGCCCACAAATATGAATCTGGGGGCAACTTTGAATCCTTGGGGTTGAGGGCTGGAGAGGGCTGAACTGGGATCAGCTGCCTGCCCTCTAACAGGAGTGTGCACCCGACCCAGAGGCAGATCTTAACACCAATATACCTGGATCCGCGCTTTGAACATCTTCTTGCAGCTCCAATAGGGCCGGCTATTTTAGCTCCAAGCACCCAGAATTATTTGACATAATCTTCTTCCTCCTGTGCTTGCACAGTACCTGGTGCACAGTAGGTGTGCAGCAAATGTCCAGTGAAGGGGGAGTGAGCAAGAGGATGAATGAGTGAAGAGTTCCATGGGTTCATTACAGTAAGAGTCGGCAGTGAATTCGCAGCCAAGTTGAACTAAATAGACCCAATTTAGATCCATTAGATGGCAAAACAGATCCTTGGTCCAAAGACGCACCTCTTTATTGAATGGAAGGAATCAGTGTCCTGGAATCTGTTATGAGAGCAAGTACTGAGGGCTTCTTCTCTTCAGAAGCTCACCAGCTCGAGAAGCACACAAGGCAGTTTTCCTCACCCCATCCTTGTATTATATCAGTGAGTGAATGGAAGAAAAAGTCAATACAATAACTTGCTTTCTAAATTGAGAAAATTACATTTTGACTTCCCTGGAACTGTTCTGAGCTCCAAGGCATCTCCAATCAAACCAGCTGGCATAAAGATTTATAAAGAATAATTTCATAGAAATTTCTTGTGCTTTTTAAATTGTCTCAAGTATTCTGATGCTCAGTTTAACTATCTTATGTAATTACTTTTAAATTTTGAAACTGCTAGTCTTACAATTTTAGAGAGAAACAGATTCCATGTACTAACCTTCTTGAAGTTTATTTTCATTTACGTTGACCTACTGTCTGTGTTCTTTACAAATTTCCTAGGAGAAATATTCCTTAGAAGAAAGTTTCATTCATGCTACAAATATTTATTGAGGGCCTACTATGTGCCAGACATTGTTCTAGGTACTAGCAATTCATGGTGGACAAAACAAAAACTCATGCCTTCCTGATGTTTGTATTAAAATGATGTATTTGGCAGAAATCCTTGAATATCACCCTCTACCCAAATAAAACATATCCCTACCCTATTTACATTCTCCCAATGTGATAATATCAGATATGCATTTGACAGAAGGATATTCAGGGTTTACATTATTAAGCCATGTAAATATGATTTATTCCCAGCTGAGGCACAATGTGTACTTTGATTATATTTCCTTATACATTTCTTTCACTTTTCATCAGGAGTTCCCTCACTTTCCACTTGTTTAATTTTCTTTCTGCTCATCTCAGTTTATTCCTTTTTCCTCGATCCTATTTGTTCCTCATTCTCAGTTTCCTTTCTCACTTTGGTGGAGCACATTCACCATTATATGATAGATAGATTTTCTGGAGATGGAATTTTAGGTTGGAAATCATTTTCACTCAGATTTTGAAAATATTGTCCATTGTTTCCTTTCTTTCTTTCTTTCTTTCTTTCTTTCTTTCTTTCTTTCTTTCTTTCTTCTTCTTGGCATAGGCATTCGAGCTCTCTATCTCAGAACCTTCTCATCAATGTTCTAAAATATCATGATCATGTGCCTTGGTGTAGACCATTTTTATTTATTATGAGTACTGACAGAACACTCATAATCTGAAAATTCATGTCCTTCACTTCAAGGAAAGTTTCTTGCTTTATTTCTTTGATAATTTATTTTCTTTTTTCTTTTTTTTCTTTTTTTGGTTCAACATTCTGGGTTTTTTTTTTCAAGTTTTCATTGCCTTTTAAATTCTCGTGATCATATTTTTAATTTCCAAGAGCTTTTTCATTTTTATTCTGCGACAGTTACTTTTTATATCCTCCTGCTTTTATTTAATGGATACAACATCTTCTCCTAGGTCTCTGAGGCTGTTAAACATAGGTTTTGTTTTTCCCCAGTGGAAATATCTCCTAAGGAATATTTCTCCTAGGAAATTTGTAAAGAAAACAGAGAGTAAGTTCAAACTTGTTTGGTGCTTCTCACATTAAAGGGTAGCTTCACATTTTTAGTTCTCCTTGACTGATGATTTCTATTTAAGAGGAAGGTCATAAACTGCTAATCAGAATATGGAAATGGCAGAGTTGTCCATCAGTGGGCCTGAATATAGAGTGATTAGATGGAAACAACCTCCCCATTTTATTGAGGGGGGAACCCTAAACTATGAGTAGTTATAAGACTTTTCCCTTGGCTTTTGATATGTCTCAAGAGTCTTCCAATCTCCTGAATGGGTCAGTGGGATGGGGGCTGAGGTAGAGTATAAGCCAATGAGTAGGAAAGGAGGCTGAGTTTTACCATTCATTATGGTAATCCTCCATTCTTCTCTGGCACTGAGGAGGGATAGTCATCTCACTGTATAGGATATAGAAAGAAATCCTGGGTCTAAGTACTCCGCTTAAAGGCTTCCAAGCACTCCAATCTTCAGCCCATCTTGTATCTCCACCAACAGAGGCAACCAACTGATCAAAGCCCTGAGTTTGTCCTGGGTCCTTTCTTCTTGATGGATTTCCCTACCCTATTAGAGTTTATACTAGAAATATATGCCTTAACAATGCTTTCTCTTCTACTAAGCCAGTTAAGAAGACTGGCTGAAGAATGGGAGATCCAGACATCTTTGCAGAGCCCTCAAATTAGACTCAATTTATTGAGCACTTGACCTCAGCTGATTCCCACTCCCCATCACAGGCCACCTGCCTAAAGGCTTTTTTCCCAAACCCCAGAAAAATGTAGATGCCAATATTTAACCCACAGAAGTCCCTTCTAGAGAATATTTTTAGAGTTGTCTGTCCCTGCCAGAGAATGAGCAAAGCATGGTGGCCCGGACCCAAGCTGGTCACTCTGAGAAGTGGACAGACTCAGTGAATGACGTCAAGGAATTACTCAGGTTGGGTTCCTCTGAGATGATTAAAATTCTCTCTTGGCTCAGACTTGCAGGACCAAAATTGACTGTCTTCTCCCTGTCTGAGAGCATTGTTCCACACTACAAAGGAAGTAGAAATACAGGTCCTTAAAACTTTCTTGTAAAGCTAATTAGAGTAAAATCTCCTGCATTCAGCACTTTCAGAAAAAATGAGAGTTTTGGTAAATTATCAGGTAAATGAAACATACTTTAATGAAAAATGAACCTTTTAAAAAGTCACTTTGGATGGAAACCCTTTTTAATGCATACACTCTCCTCTTAACCTTCTCTGGATGACTCACAGACATCATCAAAAAAAAAACATTGGTCACAGTGCTGCATCTTGAGGAAGGGTCTGAGTTAGCTAGGCTATTTACCTCCATACCTGCTGACCCCAAATGCTGTGATTTTTAACTCTTGGGCCATCATTTTCAGTTATTCTAGATTCATCTTAGCATGTTAGTTACTCATATTCAGTTGCCTATGAGATCCTCTTACTCAGCATCTCAGGATCATGTTTTTGATTTTTGATCATTTCTTCCAGTCACTATTAATATATCTGCCCCGAGCCTCAGGGCCCATCTACCCAAATTTTCACCACCTGAATTTTTACCCGAATTCAACACCATCAAGAAAACAAAAGGAACAGATTCAATAGAACTGGCTGGAGCAAATCAAAAGGAGGATTAAGGGAAAGATCTGAGTATCTCTCTTATGAGTAATGCTAGAAAGCTCTAATTCATTTTCCTATCTTTTTTTGGCCCTCAGGTATGTCCTATATAGAGAATGTTTCTGGGTAAGTGTTTCTATGGTGTTAAAGAAATATGAGATAAGCCATAGGTATAAAAAGAGGGTCTTGCATAACAGTGCTGTCCAATAGAACTTTCCACAGGAATGGAAATGTTCTATATCTGTGCTGTCCAATACAATAGCTACTAGCCACATGTGGCTCTTGAGCACATGAAATATAGCTAGTATAACCAAATAACTGAATTTTTAATTTAATTTATGTTTAATTAATTTAAATGTAAATAGCCATATTTAGCTAGTACTGGACATCACAGTTGACAGAATCGAGTAGTGGTTAAATGCATAGATTCTGGAGCCAGACTGCCTGTTGTTCAAATTCTGGCTCTCACCCTTATTAGCTGTTTGACCACAAACAAGCCTCTTGAACTCTCTGTGATCCTCCCTTGTAAAATGAGGATAATAATATTGCCTATTTCATAGGGCTGCTGTGAAGATTAAATAGGTAATAAATATAAAGTGCTAAGAAGAGTGTATGACAACTAGTAGGTGCTATATAAATGTTAACCATTGTCTCATATTGGGTTTCTCCAGAAGCATAACCCAAGACAAGAATTTGAGTACAAAGCATTTGAGAGTTGTGTCAGTAAGGGAACGAGGAAGTGAGACAGGGAAGGGAAGATAAACCATGACAGAATATGGTAAGAAGCAGGTTACGGCTTCAGGCAACTGGGGCTTTATCCTGCTTGAGACCTTCTGGAACACTGTAGAAAGAAAGCCTCATAACTGCCCCACCCAACAAATGGTAAGTTATCTATCCGCCAACTCCAGTCCTTTATCAGTTGAAGGGTGATTTCCAGAGTACAAACTCCCCAGCACATCTAGCCAGTCCTGCATGGCCAAGCTTCTGCAGCCAGAGAAAATTCCAAGGCAGAGAGTCACAGGGGCTTGCAGTAGAAACATATAGGTGTAAATGAAACTGGTAAACAGTGGTGGGCCGCAAAGACAGTCTGCTATAATCATAATAATAGTATAAAGAGTCTGCCACTCCTTAATGATCCTCCCTAGAAACGGGCAGGGATAAGTTTCTCACCCATAATATGTCGTGAAAGATTAGCAAACATCTTTTTATATGCTGGTGTCACCCTCACCCATTTCATTTTTAAGGTCTTTTCTCAGAGTATCTAGAAAGCCCTTTGGCAGCCCCTGAGTCCTAGGACCAGTAAACATCAGCACCCCCTTCATCAGTAGACAAACACACAGAAAAAAATCAGTGCTCTCTCTCCTCTTGCAGAAATAAATCAAACCCATACAGAAGCCTGCCATTCAAAGAAAAATATAAAGGATATGCTGTTAGAGACTTATTTGTGCTGGGTAAAAGCCAGCAGTGGCAGTGGGAGAGTGTGTGTGTAGGGGTGGGGTGGGGAGGGGGAGGCTCTCAATCGTGATTTATTAGTTTTCATGGATCAAATTGTTATTTCTTGTTGAACAGACCGTATTTTCTCAAACCTCACATCTTAGAGATTTCCTCGGCCAGGAAATTACTTGAGAATTTCTTCTGCTTATTGTTGAAGATAATTATATAAGGCTTTTTTTTCCTTTTTTTTTTTTTTTTTTTGGTAAATAAGTGTTTTCAGCTCTCAACCTTGGTGGGTTAAAATTAAATTTTCACACTCACTCCTGGAAGGATGGAGGGCTATGGGAGATGGTAGGATGACTCTTAGCAATAATGCCAATTGTTAACACTTGACATTGTATTCATCAGGGTGCTTAGTGTCATATAACAGAATCCTCTCAGCTAATTTAAACAGGATGGTGTTTGTTACAGGGTAGTGAGTAGCTTACAGAATTTTTTCAAAGGCCAAGGAATCAGGTCTGGAGGCCACACAACCAGGAGAAACCAACTCTAGTAGGAAGTCCATTGGTGCTCACCTATAGCAGTTTTGACTCTAGGTGACTACTCTGTGAGTGCCCCCAAAATACCCTGTCCCCTCTTACACAGCCCATATCTTAAAATGCTCAAGCTTGCCTTCCCAGTGTTCATGAATGTCCACCTGTTCATGAATGATTGCCAGAACCTAAATTTTGTGTGGAACTCTAGCTGCAAGAAGACCTGAGAGGAAATGTTTTTAATTTTCTAATGTCTCAAAGAAGGCTTGCAAGAAGGATTTTGGGTAGCTATTGAGCAAGCCACATTCAGCTTCACTTGGATGTTTAATAATCCTCTCTAACTCCAACTCCAAAAAGAAATTTTAGGGTTTTTTCCTATCCGAATCTATTTCTCCCCTAGTTTTACCCAGAATAGTAAATGGCAGCACCAATAGCTTAGTGTCTTCAGCTCAAAATTTAGGTACAATCCTTAATTCCTCCTTTCTTTTCATCTATATCCAGTCCATCGGTAAGTCCTACTAAGTCTATTCTCCCCACCCCAAACACATCCCATATCCATCCATTTCCTTCCACCTCCACTAGAGTCTTAGTCTGTCTGAGTTACTATGACAAAATAGCACAGACTAGGTAGTTTATAAAACATAGAAATTTATTTTCACAGTTTTGAAAGCTGGAAGTCAAAGATGAAGGTGATAACATGACTAGAGGAGGGCCCTTTTCTGGGTTGAAGACTTCTCATTGTATCCTCACATGGCAGAAGGGGGCAAGGGAGCTCTCTGAGGTCTCTTTTCCATGGGCATTAATCTTATTCATGAGGGCTCATGACTTAACCACCTCCCAAAGGCCCCATCTCCTAGTACCATCACACTGAGTGTTGGGATTTCAACATATGAACTTTGGGAGGACTCAACAATTCAGACCGTAGCAACTAGGGACCCTTGTCCAAGCCACCATCATCTCTTGCCTGTACAATCCCAGGAATCTCCGAACTAGTCTCCTGGATTTGACTGTTGCCTCTGTAATCCCTTCTCCACATAACTCTCACAGTGATCTTTTAAAAGCATAGATTGTATTGAGTCATTTCTCTTCTTACAACCCCCCAGTATAATTAGAATAAAAATTTAAATACTTTTATGTAGCTTTTTTTTTTTTAATTTTTTTTTTAACGTTTATTTATTTTTGGGACAGAGAGAGACAGAGCATGAACGGGGGAGGGGCAGAGAGAGAGGGAGACACAGAATTGGAAACAGGCTCCAGGCTCCGAGCCATCAGCCCAGAGCCTGATGCGGGGCTCGAACTCACGGACCGCGAGATCATGACCTGGCTGAAGTCGGACGCTCAACCGACTGCGCCACCCAGGCGCCCCTACTTTTATATAGCTTTTAAAAGAGATGTGATCTACCTCCTATCTGTCTCTCTAGTATCTTCTGATGACAGTCTCCCCTTACCCACATACCCACATTGGCTTTCCGAAAAGTCCTAAGCTGACAAACCAAGAGCTTTCTCACCCTAGAGCCTTTGCATTTGCTGGTTCCTGTGCCTAGAAAAGTCTTTCTTATCTGTCAATCTTACCCTTCTATGACAACATCCACACCTAACACACACACACACACACACACACACCACTCTTTTGATGGCCGGCTCCTTATCACTCCTTAAATATCATCCACTGAGAGAGCCAAAGCATAAGAGACTGTTAAAAACTGAGAACAAACTGAGGGTTGATGGGGGGTGGGAGGGAGGGGAGGGTGGGTGATGGGTATTGAGGAGGGCACCTTTTGGGATGAGCACTGGGTGTTGTATGGAAACCAATTTGACAATAAATTTCATATATTAAAAAAAATAAAAAATAAATAAATATCATCCACTTAAAACACCTTGCCTGCCCCCCCATCTAAAGAATTCCCTTCAGTCTCTTTATGATATTAATCTGTTTTACCTCCTTTCAGAACTTGCACCTCTTTGAAATTATCCCTGAAATCTACTTATTTGTATATTACTTGTCTTTTTTCACTAGAATGTTAGCTCCTTGAGAGCAGCCTTCTTGCATATCTTGTTTGCCAGTATCTCCAGTACCTGAAAGGGCTCAGCACAAATTTTGGCCTAATAAACATCTGAAGAATCATGGAAGCATATGAATGTTGACTCTGCAAAACTTAGCAGTGTGCTAAGGGCTCTACTGAGATAATTTTACATAATCTGTATGTATTAGTCTGTGTTCTCCAGAGAAACAGAATCAATAGTAAATATTATAGCTGATTACTATAAGGAATTGACTCACATGATTATGGAATCTGAGAAGTCCAAGATCTGCAGTCAGCAAGCTGGAGACCCAGGAGAGTAGATAGTATAGTTCCAGTCTAAATCCAAGCCTGAAGGCAGGAAAATACTTGGATCAAAATGAGCCAGGCAGAGAGAAAGAATTCTTTCTTATTCAGCCTTTATTATATTCAGGTTTTAATGGATTAGATGAAGCCCACCCACACTGGGGAGGGCAATCTGCTTTACTCAGTCAACCAATTCAAATGCTAACCTCATCCAGGAACACCCCCACAGACACGCCAGGAATAATGTATGACAAACATCTGGGCAGTCTGTGGCCCAGTCAAGATGAGACACAAAATCAACCATGATACCTCACAACAACTCTATGAAGTAAATACTGTTATCCTTGCTTTCCATTTGAGAAAACCAAGGGTAGAGAAGTTAAATACTAGCCCAATGTCACTCACATCTAATAAGCTTAAGAGCAGGATTTAAGCATAGACAGTCTGACTCCAGAGTCCACACTTTAAATATTTATGTTTATTTTCCTCTTTCATAGCAATTGTAGATATTTATGGAGTAGCAGAACGCTCCAGATTAATGGTCTTCTGAGCGCAACTAATTCAAATAGGCATGGAGATTAGAGTGAACTCTAGGCAGACCCAACTATCTCCCCAGGTACCCAGACATAATTAGTAGAGAAGGCTCTTGGGGGATCAAATTCACTCTTTTATAGACCATCACATTCCTTTGGTCATCTCTTTTCATCTTGTCAGTATATCTGAAGACCATGGCAGCACCTGTGAAATTTTCAGAGAGGGAGCCTCCAGTCCCAAGACCAGAGCCCCATCTCTCCTTAGTTGACTACTTCTCCACAGTGAATGGATTATGTGGGTCAGACATGATGTTCATTTTTCAGAATGGAGTGAATAAATGAACTGTCAGGTATAGGAGTCAGAATTTACCAAAAATCTTGACCCAAGGGCAACAAATGTGATATTCCAATTGAAACCAGATTCTAATCCTAAGAAGGTAAAAATGCTATGCAAATTTCTGTTCAGAGATGGACCTGTTTAGAACAGTGCCTGGCACACAGTAGTCACTAGATATATATTTGTTAAAATGAAAAACAGTGGTATAGCAACTTTTTTTGCTTGTTTGTTAATTTGTTTTGTTTATCCATGATCACCAGTGCCTTGTTGGATCATCGATGTGTTTGGATATCCAAGTTTGTGATCTGAACTTAGGAAAAACAGCATTGTTTTTGCATAACAGAGGGACAAAAAAAAATTGGAGTTCCCTTTGGGCAGTCTTGAAGGGATACATGAAAAGAGAAGAAACAACTCAAGCTCAGTCTCACAGGGGTAAAGAGCTAGTGAGAAACATTTCTTGATAGTTAGGGGATGAAATGAAGGACAAAATGGAGGGAAAAAAAGGAAAAGAACAAAAATCCTTCATATGAAAATTTAATTTAGTTATTTGGCAAGCTACGATGTGACTTCTCCCTTTACCCCTATATCTTTAATATAATTGATTATAATTCTTTTTTCTGTTTGGTTGAACTGGATATTTTTTAATACCAAAGGCTTTTTATTTATTGCCAAATTGATTATTACATAATAGCTTACCATATTTATAGCTTGGAGATGCTTCAGAAACAGTCACTATTTTTTTTCACAACATAAAACTTAATTTTATTTTTTTTAATTTACATCCAAATTAGTTAGCATATAGTGAACAATGATTTCAGGAGTAGATTCCTTAATGCCCTTTACCCATTTAGCCCATCCCCCCTCCCACACACCCTCCAGTAACCCTCTCTTTGTTCTTCATATTTATGAGTCTCTTATGCTTTGTTCCCCTCCCTGTTTTTATGTTATTTTTGTTTCCCTTCCCTTATGTTCATCTGTTTTGTCTCTTGAAGTCCTCATATGAGTGAAGTCATATGATTTTTATCTTTCTCTAACTGACTAATTTCACTTAGCATAATACCCTCCAGTTCCATCCACATAGTTGCAAATGGCAAGATTTCATTCTTTTTGATTGCTGAGAAATACTCCAGTGTGTGTGTGTGTGTGTGTGTGTGTGTGTGTGTGTGTGTGTATACCACATCTTCTTTATCCACTCATCCATCGATGGACATTTGGGCTCTTTCCACACTTTGGCTATTGTTGATAGTGCTGCTATAAACATGGGGATGCATGTGTCCCTTTGAAACAGCACACCTGTATCCCTTGGATAAATGCCTAGTAGTGCAGTTACTGGGTCATAGGGTAGTTCTATTTTTAATTTTTTGAGGAACCTCCATACTGTTTTCCAGAGTGGCTGCACCAGCTTGCATTCCTATGAACTGGATATTTTTGAGGAAATCCAGGAAGAGTTTGAGTTTTATTTCAGACTCCACATGAGGAAGAATCAAAGACAGCACACATAAAAACTGTAGCCTAGAGATGATGAGGATAAAATCAGGGTTTGAGCTGACTCTACCTTGTAAGGGAGCTGGAACAGGTTGGTAGAGCTCATCTCACATCTGGGGCTACACCAGCATCAGGGCAGTCTTCAATGAAGAGATTTCTCAAGGTTATTGCCTTCCATTTAGTAGGAATGGGAGTCATCCCCTATCCTTCTCTCCTATGAGATCCCACTAGGAGTTGTTTACTGGAAAATCTTCATGGCCTTGCATCAACCCCATTGGACTCGCCATGCCTGCCCCCAGCTCAGTGACTTACAAGTGCCTTGTTGCAAAAGAAATCGAGTAGAGGGCAAAGCTCTCACCTTCCCTTCCCTATTAAGAGCTCCAATGTTCTCATGTGTCATTTGGTAATTGAGATTGTCAATTAGTTGCCTCATTTCTGGTCCTCATTTTCCTCTCTTTCAGCTAAACTCAACCTTCAGCCTGCACAATGGAAGTCAACAAAGTGAGGTAACAGCTTTCTATGTGAGTCACTCTGGGTGACACTGTGTTCAAAGAGCACTGTGGGGCGAGTAGACAGAGTCCTCCAGGCAAGTGTTTCAGCCATCCAAGAACTGGCATGCAGCCCAAGAAACACTCTCACCTGATGACGGACTAGTGGGATGAGTCCTAGAGGAAATAGTTCCCAACAGCCAGAGAGTCTCTTGGCTCATGCACAGCAATGCTCTTCTCGATTAAAAATGTTGTCATCATTCACGCTGCAATGTAAAATCCTTTTACACCGTGCTCAGATTTCTATAGGTTTCCATCTACTCTGCATATTAAAGATAGGACCCTTCCATGAAAAGGTGACATCTCTAAGTTACTATTCTGCCTGAACAGCCCTAAATAATGGACAGAAAATGGTTTAGGGCCCTCAAAGGGCAAATACAAGGAGGGAAATTTCTATGAGCTATTTCTCTTTGCTGAGCACTCAGAGGGAAATTATAAGTGGTTGGAAGAAGGCTTTGTTTTCTAAAAGACTTTCAGTCATTCCTGAGAAATCCCTCTGCTTATTCCCGGAGAGAGGTCATCTCTTAGATGCTGTCAGTCAGACAGAGATCAGCAGCAAAGGAGAGGTGCTCAGAGAGATTTCCAACTAATGCAGCCAGAGGAAAACTGCCAAAGAAGCAGGGCTCCTTAGGATAAGTAAATTGAAGGATATTTGGGGTATAAAAATAAATCCTTTTTGAAAATGAAAGATGGAAGGATGCTGTATATACAAATTGCCCTGTACATCAAATTCTGAACAACAATATCGCCATGGCTGGCCGCAGCGCAATGACGCAAATAAAGATCTTCTCAGATATGCTTGATGGACCTTTCCTCCAAAGGTATCTATCCTGTTTCCATATCATTCTCCTAGGACTTGCAATAGGGGGCTCTTAAAGATTTCACTTTGGTCATAATCTCAGTGGATCCAGATTGAAAACTTTGGGATAGGGACTTCTATATAGAGATTGAGGAAATACAACCTAAATACAGAGACTGGCAGAGGAGAGGTAGGTTGTCTAGCCTAGTCAGAGAGAACACCGTGCTGGATTCTTAATTCCAGAAGTAATCAGCACTATCAGATCTCATTGGTGAAACAAGTGATAAGGAACCTATAAGGGGAGGAGGGACCACTCAAGAATCTGAAGTTTTTCAAGTCACAGAGTATGGATCACACCTCAACACCTAACCAGAAACTTGGTGGAACTGGAGCCAACCTCCCCCACCCCAACCCTCTGAAGGTGAAGCTGAAAATAGAGTATCAGAGTTGTATCCTCATGATGGAGTAGAGAGCTAGCCAGCTAATCAATGAGGATCAACATAGAAGTTCAGTACTGTGTAGGGTCATAAGAGAAGTAAGGAGAGTACTAATTAGCTACTAGAGAATCCTGAAACGCTGGCTCCTAGGTATAACAATAAATAAAAATAAAATAAAATAAAATAAAATAAAATAAAATAAAATAAAATAAAATAGGGGCACTTGGATGGCTCAGTCGGTTAAGCGTCCAGCTTTGGCTCAGGTCATGATCTCATAGTTCATGGTTCGAGCCCCATGTCGGGCTCTGTTCTGGCAGCTCGGAGCCTGAAGCCTGCTTTGGATTCTGTGTCTCCCTCTCTCTCTGCCCCTCCCCTGATCACTCATGTGCCCTCTCTCTCTCTTAAAAATAAATAAAAACATTTAATAAACCAACCAACCAACAAACAAATAAATAAAGGTGGTCTGGGGGCACCTGGTCATGAACTCACAGTTCATCGGTTCGAGCCGCGCATCGGGCTCTGAGCTGTGAGCTCAGAGCTTGGAGACTGCTTTGGACTCTGTGTCTCTCTCTCTGTCCCTCCCCTGCTCATGCTGTGTCTCTCCCTGTCTCTCAAAAATAAATAAATGTTAAAAAAATTTTTTTAAATAAAAATAAAAAATAAAGGTGGCCTGCAGGAGAGGATCTAAAAGGATCCAAATAGGAACTGAGCAGCTGGCAAATAAGTCTGCGGATCATGACAATTCCAGGCCCTTTAAGGTGGTAGGACAGACACTATTAAGATCTATTCTGGGGCGCCTGGGTGGCTCAGTCAGTTGAGCGTCCTACTTCAGCTCAGGTCATGATCTCACAGTTCGTGGGTTCGAGCCCCGCATCAGGCTCTGTGCTGACCACTTGCTCAGAGCCTGGAGTCTGCTTCGGATTCTGTGTCTCCTTCTGTCTCTGCCCCTCCCCCACTCATGCTTTGTCTCACTCTGTTTCCCAAAAATAAATAAATGTAAAAACAAAAATTAGAAAACAAAAAAGATCTATTCTGCACAGTGAGACTATTCTACCAGAGAGGATTCATAATTAAAATAGGCAAACAGGAAATATAAGACAGAGGCTGACAATGGTTTTGTTGTAATTCTTAAAGAACTCAAGAACAAACCCCCAAAGACCCAAAAGACTAAAAACGCTCCTGGTTGAATTTTAGAGCACTAAACAAGCAGTCAGGAGTTTTTATGCATTTTGTAAGCCTTGCCCACTCTTCCCTGTTCTACCCCCAATCTCTACTATTCTGTCAACCAGTTAGGCACTTGAGTCCCTGGGCTCAGCAAAGTAATGTGTAGGTTCAGTACAAAAGTGGTTCAACAGCAAAGCCCAAAGACAAACTGACTTCATTATTTCCCAGGGCACACAGTTCCTTTAAAGTAGGGCCACTTATAAAAGCAATAATAACAATGGGTGTCAACATTTATTTCATAAGTTCCTACATCTAAGCTAAGGGCTAGCATTCGTTACCTATTGTGTAAATCTTTACAACAACCCTATGAGATATGTCCCATTACTGGTCCCATTTTACAGATGAGAAAAAACAGAGGCTCAGAAAAATTAAGCAACTTTCCCAAAGTCACATGGCCAGTAACTGCATGTGACATATAAAGAAAACGGGCTCATTCAGTACTCCAACTTATTTCTGGTATAACACCCAGTATCATAGAGGCTGGAAAACTAGAAACTACATTACCAGATCCCCTTGAAACTGGGCTCCATGTGGAGACTAGGTTCTCACAAGTAACACCTGGAGGCAGAAGGGACTAGGAGAGCCTCCAGGTGCAGAGATTGTATGTGGTTTCTTCATGTGTTTCTTCCAGAGCAGCTGTGTGGAAAGTTCTGGTCCCCAATGTCATAACTGCGGCAACAGTTGAAGCAATGGGGTTCCCCTAAAATAGTCCTGTGATGTGCTTGAGTATTTCTCCAAGCTGTTGTGTTCTTAGCTATGGTTCAAGCCTAGGAACTAGGCTTGGTTCCTTGGGCTCTCCAAAGTTCCTTTAACCTACATAATCTCCACTAACAAACACTTTGTGCTTACATAGGTGAGTTTTGTCATCTATAGCTCAAAACCCTGAATAATCACCGTGAGAGCTAGGATTCAAACGGAGTCTCTTCTGACTTAGAGCCCAACACTTAACCTGAGTTTTACTGAGAGGCAAGGACAGCTTAAATATAGGGAATTCTATCAAGCAACATTTAACTCAACTTTCTTGAATCACTTACGTTTCTGTGAACTATAAAATGCTCCACATCCAGCTAACCATACATACTCATCCTTCACATATCAGATGCCCCTCCACAAGAAGCCTTCATGATGCCCCCACTCCTGTTATTTAACCCTAAGTCACCCTTATGATTCCCCTACTCCAGCATTCACCTACTGTACCTGTTCAGTTCATTGGCCATAACACCTACTAAAGTGTAAGGTCTGGGAGGGCAGGACCCAGGCATATCTTAATCCCCTCTGTATTTCCAACACTTATCACAACCCCTGGCACAGAGTGGGCACTCAAAAAATACATATGGATTTCTCAACACCCACCTCCCACAGAAAAATAAATAAGTATATCACTATGAGAGGTGGTGGGTGTGTTAATTAACTGGATGTGGAATCCCTTCACAATGTGTATGTATATAAAATCACCATGCTGTACACTTTAAATATCTAACAACTGTATTTTTCAATTATACCTCAATAAAGCTGAAGAAGACAGATAAATGGATAGATAGATATTGAATAAATTAATTGTGGAAACAACTCCCACACGGTGGCACATCGCTGAGGGCTTTGTCGAGCATTGGAGGGGAGGACATCTGAATCCCCATGTCCTATATTGCATACATTTGTTGCTGATAAACTCTCTGTATCAGGGGTGGAACTTTGGATAACTGCAGACAAATAGGGTGAGAGTTCTCAGTAATAAGTGGGTTATCAACAATACCAAGAAGTATGCAGTTTAAGAGGATCGGTCTAAGTTGTAGAACATGGAATAGAAATTCCTAACTTGGTTAGTGAAACAAGAAAGGACTATAAAGAACATGCAATTCTCAAAATTCTGGTTAAGGGCTTCACTTATGCCCTAATGAGAAGGTATTGGTGGTTGGCCCCAATATACACTGGAGGAGTGCCTAAGCAGTATTTGTAACACAAGCCAATATTTGAAATACACATAATATATATTGTTTATAATATAAACTACATATAGTATATATCATAAAGCTTATATATGCAATAAACATGTAAGTAAATTCTCAAAAGTTTCCATTTTCATATAGTTCACCCTTGCCAAATAAAAATTTGTTGTCTTTATTAAGAAAAATATTTTAAGGACCTTTCAAATTGGTGTTAATAAGTAATACCTGAATGAGGTAGAACTAACTACTGTCTAATTAAGTAAACTAGGCTGGCATCCCCTTCCGTGTCCATACATATCCTCACCTCTGAAAGAGTAGTGAAGATCTTTATTTAAAATGAGTTATTGCACGGGGCGCCTGGGTGGCGCAGTCGGTTAAGCGTCCGACTTCAGCCAGGTCACGATCTCACGGTCCGTGAGTTCGAGCCTGCGTCAGGCTCTGGCCTGATGGCTCAGAGCCCGGAGCCTGTTTTTGATTCTGTGTCTCCCTCTCTCACTGCCCCTCGGCCATTCATGCTCTGTCTCTCTCTGTCCCAAAAATAAATAAACGTTGAAAAAAAATGAGTTATTGCAGATGATTAGCACTGTTTAAACAATCCCAATGAGGGATTGTTTTTATTTGTTCTATTGATATATTAATTCTCAAAGGATATAACTTCCTCATGTGGGTTGAGTTTCACAAAATGATAGTTCAAGCCCTTGAAATATTGACTGAAAAACTAATTTATCAATGCTGGCAAGAAATCTTAATATCTTAATTGGTTGTAACATAGGATACCCTGGTTTTAAAAAAGAAAGAATAAAAAAAAACCTTCCCCGTTTCCAAATACAAATCAATATATTTCTGGTGCTCCTTGGATTCCCTCTTATCTTCTACCATCCCTCATTCCTCATTCTTCCCTACAAACTAAACATGAAATGTACCTACTAAGCACATAATCTGAGTCAGTGGGTTTTCCTGCTTCTTTTAAATCCAAAAATAACAGCTCTACATTATAAAAGGGCATAAGAATTGAAAGACCTTAAGTAGGAAACATGGCTTAAATTCCTATATGTTAAAAGGAAAAAGATAGTAAAGCTGTTCAAAAGAGGATAAAAAAATCAGTCAGTAGGTTGAGATTTAAGTTATAGAAATGAACCAGGTAATTAAATGTCTGAAACGGTGGGTTTTTTTTTTTCCATTTTCTTGACTAATATGTGCACTTTGTGAGATGCCAATTTCATAGACCAGTGAGGTAATTTGTCCACTGGATCCATCAGAAACTGGAGATGGCTTCAAAAGAACTATAAGGCTTCTAAAGCCAAATTGCCCCAAGTCTTTTATGTGGCAGGCACTTTGCTAGGAGCCCTAGTGAAAGCAAGAAGTATAAATGTTTTACAAGAATTCATGCTGGAAATGTATTCCTAATTACTCCTGTGGAATTTTCCAGTCAGATAGGAGTCTAGCAGGGTGTAGGCCTGGGGTAGATTATTATTTTCTGAAGGCACTCATACTAGACCCAGTTTATGCCTTACCCCAGATTCTTCAGGCCACACCTACTTTGCACTGCTTGTGCCCACCTCCACCCTCAACCATGCATGCTTAACACAGTTCCTATGCTCACAAAACGTGTCACTGAAGCTTCTCCAATCCCCCACCCCCACACACAGATCAAGGGGCCCCAGACATGGGACTTATTGGGAAGGAGGGACCAGTAAAAGCTCTGCATTCCCAACAGGTGCCTGGAGAGGTGAGGCAGCACAACCCAGAAATGCAGAGGAAGTGATGCCTCCTGGAAGGCACTAGAAGACAAGACGGGAGAGAGAAAATAAATTTACCCTCCTTTCCCTTTCCTTCCCTTCCCCTGCCCAATGCCCACACCATGGACTGTTTCAAAGGTGCAGTAAAAGCTTCTTTGGCCTCTCTGAAGACATCCTATGAGGCCGAGCAATTAACTAAGTTTGTTATCCACGAGGTGGTGGCCAGCTCAGCAGCACATCCCTGGGTTTGCCATCCCTCCTTCCCCTGCCTCACATCTGTTTTCCTCTCACTTTTACTTTCCTGGGATTAAACTCTTCTCTAAAAGGTTAGGATGGACATTTTTGCCACAGAGCCTGTTTTCTAGGAAGCCCATGCTAAGACAGTCCCCGTGGCCCTGGGAAAACAACCTCACAACAGGATTTGGAGTTGGATTTTTCACTGATCTGAGGGCAACAGGGAGCCCATGGAGGCAGTAAGCAGGGTGGAAATGACTCCTGGCTTTTAGGCAATCACAATTACTGACACTTTTTTTTGCCTGTAGTTAAATGGAAGACAGAACAGCAGGAAATCTGGTATTGAGATTATCCAGTGGCTCTTTCACTTGACTGGTATAATCTCACGGGGTTAATTTGTTTTAGGGTCTAGAGAATACTCCACATACCCTTGAGGGGGCAGCTATCTGTCTTTGCTGCAATTGAGACCTACAGAGGACAGGAGTCTGCCTTCTCCACTGAGCACCACTTCTCACAGGCTTACGAATGCTGGATCTGGGGCGCCTGGGTGGCTCAGTCAGTTAAGCGTCCAACTTGGGTTCAGGTCATGATCTCATGGTTCATGAGCTCGAGCCCCGCATCAGGCTCTCTGCTATCAGCATGGAACCCACTTCAAATCCTCTGTCCCCGTCTCTCTACGCTCCTCCCCCGCTTGCGCGCGCTCTCTCTCTTTCTCCCTCTCTCTCTCTCAAAAATAAATAAACATTTATTAAAAAAAGAAGAATGCTGGATCTATTGATATTGTGTCCCACCTAATATTCCCTGGAACTAAGAAATCCATGTTAACTCAAAGAAAATGCAGCAACTGGCTTCCCACATACCCATCTCCAAAAGTATCCAGTTTATGGAACGATGGAATGGACTGTCAAAGGCTCAGATAAGGCACCAATATCAGGGCCATTTTGCCAAGTTGGGCACTTCCTTCTGGGATACAACATATGTATTAAATCAATAATTTACATGTTGTGTTGTGTCGTGTCCTCTCACCATTTCCCACAGTGACCTACTTATAAATTTGTGCTTCCTGTCTCTGCAACCTGAGATTCTGCTGTGGATCTCATGAAATCATGGTGAACAAACAAATAGATATTTGCAATGTCAGGAGGACAACTGGTTAAATGGGAAAAAAAAAGGCAAAACTAAAGTGTACTGATCAACTGACATCAACTTGGAGAGATTTGTAGTTACATGTCTAAAGCTACATGAGCATTTGGATCAATGATTTGGATATATCTACTGAAAAACTTGCCTGACAGAAATACAAAAGTATTCAGAGGACTCTCTGGTGTTCGAAGCAATGAACATTTATCACCAGATAACAGATAGGGTTAGCACGAGCTTGAACTTTACCTTGACATTTTCGGAAGAGTATAGTGAGCAACCTGAGATCAAGGCTTTCTGTCAATATGCTTATTTTTTTAATGTTTATTTTTTTTTAATTTTTTTTCAACGTTTATTTATTTTTTTTGGGACAGAGAGAGACAGAGCATGAACGGGGGAGGGGCAGAGAGAGAGGGAGACACAGAATCAGAAACAGGCTCCAGGCTCTGAGCCATCAGCCCAGAGCCCGACGCGGGGCTCGAACTCACGGACCGCGAGATCGTGACCTGGCTGAAGTCGGACGCTCAACCGACTGTGCCACCCAGGCGCCCCATTTTTAATGTTTATTTTTGAGAAAGAGAGAGCAGGGAAGGGGCAGAGAGAGAGGGAGAAAGAGAGAATCTTAAGCAGACTCCACACTGTCAGCACAGAGCCCCATGTGGGTCTCAAACCCACAAACCATGAGCTGAGATCAAGAATCAGATGCCTAACAGACAAAGCCACCCAGACCCATCAATATGCTTATATTTAAAGACATTTTGAGCACCCTAATTTTTGTCTATTTGGAAAATGTATTCTTGAATTCTCTTTTTCATTTTATTTTTTTAATGTTCATTTATTTACATTTTTAATGTCCATACCTGAGAGAGACAGAGAGAGCAAGAAGGAGAGAGGCAAAGAGAGAGAGGAAGAGTGAGAATCCCAAGCAGGCTCTGCCCTGTCAGTGCAGAGCCCGACAAGGGGCTCAAACCCACAAACCATGAGATCATGACCTGAGTTGAAACCAAGAGTCAGATGCTTAAACAACTGAGCCACCCAGGTGCCCCAAATTCTCTTTTTTCAGTTTAAATACTTCACTATTCCATTATTCAAGGAATCATTTTTTTTGTAGTTATTTTAAGTGAATGATACATAGAATGCCACTGACATCTCTACTTAGAGAAAATTTATGGGTACTGTACCTATAAATTCCTAGAATATCTGAAAGACGGTCTCTGGCAAGAGTTTTAAGGAAAAAGATACATAAATCTAGTAACAAAGGAGAACCAGTGAAGTTGTTTAAAATAAAAGGAGAATTTGAAAAGTATTACTAGTAAACATTCACTACTGAAATATTCATAGAGACAGCTGTTCTAAGGACAAAGGTCTCTTTAAAATTAAAGAGTTATATTAATGCATGCAGTTCTATGGAACTTGTACTCTGAAGAATTACAGAAACCATATCTACAGCAAGATTCTGTTAATAGAATAGGAAAAAAAAATCCAAAAGACCCAGCAAAAAGAGTGAATCGAAAGTGTCCACATTAAATGGGTTAGTGGCCAGAGAACTACCTGGATGTCTAATCTGAAATATGAATGAATGAAAACGCCTTCTGTTTAACTTGACTTAAAGTTTGCAGCCAGAATCTTTTCCCAGAGTATAGTTTCTAACTTCAGGTGCTAACCGTGCTTAGAGAGACAGGTCCTATTGGGTTCAGTGCATTGTACATAAACTCCCACTCAAAGGAGGAATACGCAAATGTGTTCAAACTTTCTTAAAACATTTTCTAAAAACATTCACTGATTGTTGGTATGAAAAGTGTCTCCTTCAAATTAGGCTGTTATACAGACTATTTTGGTAGGTGGAATGTTGCTTTTAAAGAAATTATGAACAATCCTGAAAATACAATTCTAGTTTATGTCCCACAGCATTCAGGCACAGTTACCATGTATGCTGGCAAATATTCTATTCATGGGGTAGAGCTATTCTGTGGGTGTGGCAGGAGATAACCTGCTGTGTATATGAAGACGACACAATAAGCGGCAACTGACATGCCCATCCAGACTTGTCAAGTGAAAAGACATAGGACACATGGATATACTGGCTGGTATTGCTCTTTATATCCAAGCTCTAATTCTAAACTTTGAAGTCTAGAAGTTCAATTTTTTTTCCAGTGCACTCAGAGTCAACCAGGCCTGGGGAATTGACACCCCCTGCCCCCGTGAATTTAACTCACCAAAGGCTGATGTATATAATTTACAATGAAAGATATGCCTTTCTCTTTCCAAGGACCAAAATTCCATGTCATTTTTCTGTAGATTGATCTTCCTCATTAAGATACCCGAGGAGCTAAATTAGTTATTAGGATCTTCCTTAGCAGAAAAAAATTGAGGTGTAAGAAATTTGATGGCCAACAGGGATATTTCATTTAATCATAGGCAAAACCTGGTAAGATCCTGCCTCCCAACAAAGGTCACTTCTCATTTGATCAGAGTCCTCTGCTAGATGTAGTCATATTACCCCTTGGATAATGCTGAAACAATAGTGACAAATTCTTTTTTTATTTTTTATTAAAAAAAAATTTTTTTAATGTTTATTTATTATTGAGAGACAGAGCATGAGCATGGGAGGGGCAGACAGACAGGGAGACACAGAATTTGAAGCAGGCTCCAGGCTCTGAGCTGTCAGCACAGAGCCCGCCGCGGGGCTCGAACTCACAACCTGCGAGATCATGACCTGAGCTGAAGTCGGATGCTCAACCGACTGAGCCACCCAGGTGCCCCAATAGTGACAAATTCTTATCTTCTAGTTTTCCTTTTTTATAGACTTTACAAAGGATAATCCTACAGAACACAACTTCAAAACAGTTTGTAGAATTTTTTTATTTATGCAAATTTTTATTTTTTGTGAAAAATTGCAAACCAAATACTATGTGCCCTGCCTCCAAAAAACAGGTTAATATTGTCAGTCAAAATTACAATATTTGGTGATGAGCAAATGGTGGTTGAGTGATAGGGTAAATTCTAAGATAATTCTCTGGGTATGAGATAGAACAGGTTTTTAAATTGTAGGGGCGCCTGGGTGGCGCAGTCGGTTAAGCGTCCGACTTCAGCCAGGTCACGATCTTGCGGTACGTGAGTTCGAGCCCCGCGTCGGGCTCTGGGCTGATGGCTCAGAGCCGGGAGCCTGTTTCCGATTCTGTGTCTCCCTCTCTCTCTGCCCTTCCCCCGTTCATGCTCTGTCTCTCTCTGTCCCCAAAATAAATAAACGTTGAAAAAAAATTAAAAAAAATAAATAAATAAATTGTTTAGGTGGGTTAGGGAGAGAAGAAAGGTAGCAATCAATTAACTTTTCTGTAGAGGGATGAGCAGTGAGATTCAAGAAGTTATGTGTCGTTTAGATTTGTAGCCATATTTCCCACATCTTTGGCATTCCTAAATGTTAAGACTGAATATTTGTGTCCCCCTCAAATTCATATGTTGAAGCCCTAAGCCCCAATATGATAGATAGTAGTTGGAGCCGCAAGGAAGTAATTAGTTTTAGATGAGGTCTTAAGGGTAGGGCCCCTATCATGGGATTGGTGTCCTTATGAAAAGAAAGACCAGTACTCTCTCTCTCTCCATACATGAAGAACAGGTCATGTGAGCACACAGCAAGATGGTGGCAGCTACAAGCCAAGAGAAGAGGCATCAGAATGAAACCTACCTTGCTAGTATCGTGATCTTGGACTTCCTAGCCTCCAGGACCGTGAAAAACAAACTTCTATTATCTAAGCCACTCAGTCTATGGTATTTTGTTATGACAACCAGAACAGACTAAGACAAATTCCATCTTCAGTAACATCACACACATGGTTACATCCACCTTCCCAGAGTGGTTTTTGAAGTATTTCTTGCTGGCCCGTTTGGAACAAACAGATTAATTCTTAACCACTATACCTTGGCATGGTGAGTCGGGGGAGGATAATGCTTAAATCCACCAATAAGTCTCTTTAATGGCACCTTGGAAATCTTCCAAGAAGAAGCATAAATACCCTGGGTTCATTTATAGGTCATAATTTGTGATTTGTCTCCAGGGTTTTTAAAAAGAAGTATGTATTTATATTCAGATTGATGGCCCATCATTTTTAACCCTGATTAAATAGGTTTGGGGCAATGTACAGGCTAGTAAAATTCCTGTGGTGAGTATATTTCCTGAAAGCTTCTTTGAGTTTGCTACTCTCGGGGACTTCAGGTAGTAAATCACCGGCTCTGTGGAAATTCGTCAAAAAAGACCAGGCCACAGATAGAGCTGTGGAAATGTGTGCTACAGCTGAAATGTGAGATTATTGTTCTTATGATGCCATGAAAGATTTTGTCCATGTTTGTTTCCTAAAATATGCCAGGCATTTGGCAAGGTTCTTTACCACCTTTAATGTTCAAAGCCTCTGCAGTGGGTATTATTATATCTACTTTACAGTTTGGAATGTCCAGGCTAAAAGACATTAATTAACTTTCCAAAGGTATATATCTAGTATACGGTAAAGCCAAGAAGGGAACTCTTATCCTTCTGTTCTGTTTCTCTTGCCACCAAATGCAGCTGCTTCTTAAATTGACCAAAGGCTTAACACATTATAGAAGTAGCCAACTGGACCCAAAAGGATTCATTAAATCCAAGAGTTACCCCAACACTACTAATTAACAGAAAATCTTCCCAGAAAATTAGCTTCTCCCCCTACCGACTCACCTGGAACTGCTTGAAAAGACCCCTATAAATAGAGTGGAGGATATTTTAGTGAGAAAGTCGGTGCCCAAGAAAAGTCAACAAATAGAGCTAGAAAGGGTTGCTTGAGCCATCTTTACAAGTATTGGGTGGTTCAGTCAGTTAAGCGTATGACTTCAGCTCAGGTCATGATCTCGCCATTCGTGAGTTCGAGCCATGTTGGGCTCTGTGCTGACAGCTCAGAGCCTGGAGCCTGCTTTGGATTCTGTCTCCCTCTCTCTCTGCTCCTCCCCTGCTTGCACTCTGTCTCTGTCTCTCAAAAATGAATAAATGTTAAAAAAATTAAAAAAAAAACCTTGAATCTGAATTGATCTGAGAAAAAGATTGCAATAGTCTCTATATGTGCCTCAAAAGACTATTCCCAATTTTTTGAAAATTCCTAAAGTTTTCTTTTTTGTTTTTTTTTTGTTTTGTTTTTGAACATTCCTAAATTTTTCTAAGTTATTATGAAGCTGTCAGTATGGTATAACATATCGTGTAACACATGCTATTGACATCCTTTGTGGAAGTTTGGAAATTGGAGTTTCTGGTTTTCTTCATGCCCCTCAATAATTTAACTCTCAAGAATCCCTTCATTTCATCCCACCCTCATACTGACAGCAGGAGCACATGATGCTTATTTGGGGTACTTTTTCAAATGTGTGGAAACATTTTGGCCTATGGACAATAAATGGGGAAACTATTAAAGATGAACCAATAAACCAAAGACTAACATGTTTAAACTTTTCATTGCTGTGTAACATTCATTCATAAAAATTCGTAAATTTCACATTTAATAAATCAGATCCAAATACACATCGTATCTCTTCTCTTCTCTCCAGCTCCCCTCCACATTCCCTCTTTGTCTTCCCCCACTAACTTGCCCCTCTCCACCACAAGAAATCAGTTTCCATATTCCCAAAGAGCAGTGTATAAAGTATAAAGGAAACTTTACAAAGCAGGCTAACATTCAAAATGAAGCTTTTGACACAATTGCCTCGTAAGCCCTACTATACAATGTCTGACTTTGGATTCCCACTTTGATTTTCATTTATGATTTCATCCTGTAACTCATGTTTTATAGGCTCTTTATCTGTTAGTAGACACCCAACCTTGCTTTCAACGATGTCCACCTGAGCATGGTATTGCCAGGACTCTGGGTGGGGGGTTTCTCATGCATGTTCACAGATAAGAAATATTAGTTACTACAGGGTATCCACCACATTCCTCTTTGGCATCCACTTGGTGATGCCTATTGCTGCAACCAATGCCCATAAATGATCTCACCCAATGGGAATCATCACCTTCTATCTGGCCAGCAGCTCTTTGGAGAACCAACTCTGCTCCATTTTCAGTCCATGTATAGTTTGGAAAATTAACCTCACATCTTGGTTGTGCAGTAAGTACATAACATAGGCCTAACCAATAGAAGCCTCTATTCTTCTTTATACAGGGATTGCTTCAGAGATGGGCTTGAGATTTAACCAGTACAATGAAAGCCACACCGGAAGTTTGCCTGGAGCCACGGGGAAAACAGAGCTCTCTTTGTTTGGGGAACATTAGCTGAAAGAAGAATGTATCCTAGGACTACTAGAATACACCTTTGCCACCACCCTGGGAAAAATCTGCTGAGAAAGCAGAGTCAAGTAGAGAAATAGAGTCAGTCCAATGACTTTGTTTCAATCCTGAATTGAATCCCAGCCATACCTGAAGGCAGGGATGCCTTCAACTTTCTAGTTAGTCAGTAAATCTTTCCTTTTCCTTTAAACTACTCTGTCACTTTAAAATAAAAAGACTTCCTGACTAATGCACTTAAATAGTTATACCAACTTTTCGGCTTGTAAAGTCTGAAATTTAATATAAAACATGAACCTTCCTAACACTACAGCTCTATCAGAAATGAAATTTATTATACTTTAAGATCAAAATAACTTCCTTAAATGTCTTTTTCACCCAAAGAGCTTCCCTGTATTTAAGGATCTGCCCAGATCAAGAATTATTCCTCCTTTCTGGGCCTGAATACACTTTGATTTGCTAAATTGCTTTTGAGACAGAAATCTCAGGACACTAAAAGGAAAAAACAGGGCAGAAGGTTTCACGTGCCCTTTATTCCATATTAAAGTTAATGTCCAATAATCCTTTTGTATCACCTTCTTAGCATTCAACACCCTGCCTGGAGGCAGGAAATGTCAATTATTCAGGCAGCCTGAACCCCAAGCTAGATTGTTCATTTGTGGTGGGGGCATATAACATTGGGTGGAATGTCTGAAGCCAGAAGCCAAGCCTCTGTGGGAAACTTCTGAGTCATTTCTATAGTACAGTAAAAGAGGTACTCTGACCTTTTATTACATTCTCTGAGATTGAAAACAGAAGATAAATTCTACCCATAAACTCTCCTAAATTTAATGCCATCAAAACCTTGTTTGGTTGAAGTCCTCATTAGGGGAATCCAATTTGATCTTACACAAAGGTACTCACTTCCCCTAAATATATTAAGGCAACCATTCTCAATCTGCCTCAGAATCACCTAGGGCATATTTTGTTGTTCTTAAAACTTTCAAAAATTAATTTTGTCTAACTGATAACTATTTGAGGAGGGGTAGGATTATTTTGGAGTTTTGTTTGTATTTTTTATTTTGCTTTTTGTTTTTAAATCATTTTAGACTCATAAGACATTGCAAAAAACAGTATGGAGAGTTCCCCTGCATCCTTCAACGGCTTCCTCCCATGACTAAACCAGGAAACTGACATCAGTACAATACTGTTAACTAAACTACACACCTTATTCAATGTCACCAGTTGTTACATGTAATCATTTCACCCAAGGCAATTTTTTTTTAAACACAGGTGTCTGTTACCACCTCAGATTCCGATTCAAATGGTCTCCAGTGGAGCCTGAACATAAATATTTTATAAAAATTTCCCTAGGCAGCTCCGTAGTGAAGGTTGGGAACCACTGAATTCAAGAGAGACATATACTCAACAAGGTGAGTTAGCAAAATTCCTAAACAAATGAACAGAATCAGGATATATTATTTATTTTTTCTCAGAGCAATCAGATATTTTACAAAGCGTATAGTGATATTTATCCTGACTTTAGGCCCTCCATAATCTAAGAATAATGACAATAAATCAATAACCTACATCCCCACGAAAAGAAAAAATCATTATGTGACAGTGCAATATGATGCTCAAACTCCCTCGGTGAAAACTTTCTCAAAGATTCCCCTGTGACATCACTACGTGATATCACCAATCCAGAGTGAATTGGACCAAGAATCAACAATAAATTGGACTCTTTCCTAAGAATCAAAAACAATGCGAAGACATGACTATATTTTTTTCTCCTTATTTATTTATTTATTTATTTATTTATTTATTTATTTGTTTTTTTGTCTGTTTGTTTTAAAAAACAAAGCTCAGAAGGTGTGGTATGGTCATTTTAGCCACACCTGGGTACCAGGAGCAAGTACATGGAGAGAAGCTGCCTGGGTTTCTATCTGCTTTCCAGCTCTTGGTCCGGACCTTCCCGAGGCCTGGCTGCATTCTTGCCATTTGGTTCCATTTGTCACCTTCCATCCTTTTAAGAAAATCATTTTTGTTTAAACTCAATCAAGTTGGCATCTAAGGCTTTGTCCGAAGAGCACTAACTAATATACAGGATTTCCTGAATGCTAAGTTGATCACCATTTCTCGCACATCATCACTTCATTTTTCTGTGCCTTTGCTCACGCTCTTTCCCCTGGCCTGGGATTCAGCTATTCAGTGGGAAGGCGAGAGGGTCATTCATCTCTGATTTCCCAGAGCCCAGTTTAGCGTTAGAAACAAAGCAAGTGCTTACACACCGTGGTAGATAGAAAAAAGGCCTCTCAAAAATGTCTACATCCTATTCCTCAGAACCTATGAGTGCTGTATGTTACCTTACATAGCAAAAGGAACTTCGTGGATGTGGCTAAATTAAAGACCTTAAGGTGAGGAGATTATCCTGGGTTATCTGTGTGGGCCCAATGCAATCACAAGCATCCTTATAAGAAGGAGGCAAGATGTTGAGAAAAAGTGAGAAAAGAGATGTGATCATGGAACCAGATGTTGGAGTGATATTCTTTGAGGATGAAGGAAAAGGACAAGGAATACAGTTGACCTCTAGAAGCTAGAAAGCTAGGAAAGACAAGGAAACAGATTCTTCCCTGAAGCCTCCAGAGGAAACACAGCCCTTCCAACACCCTTTTACATTTCTGACCACCAGCACTGTAAAAGAAGAAATCTATGTTGTTTTAAGCCATTAAGTTCATGGTCATTTGTTATAGCAGCCATAGGAAATTAACATGCTTCCTTTTCACTGACTGGCTGATCAAATAGTTGAATGAATAAATGCATATTGCAATGCTTTCTGTAGGGCATTTTCCCACTTTGATCCCTGGTATAAGCTGAACTACCTGAGATCTACACAGCAGCCAGATCTACTGACCTCCCACCTAAGGCTTCAGTGGCTGGAGCCTGGTAGAGTTGAGCTAACCCTTAACTACTTGCAAAGAGCCAATATGCTCTCCTATGGTGGCCTATGGGCCACCTGCCACTTGCCCCTTACAAGAGGCTCCTCAACTATATGTGGGCCAGCATCAGGTAGCCTTTTGCAGACTGAAAAATAAGTATCAGCTCTTTCTCTTAAGCCACAGAATAAACTGAGGTCAAATTGTGGTTATCTCAGAGAGGTGAGATTTTAGGTTATTTTTACATTCATATTACGCTTCTCTGTGTTTTTGTAACTTTTGACATTAAGTTCATACTTTTATAATGAGTAAAATAAGAAATAAAACAGTTTTCACTCCAGAAAAAAAAAATGTCCTCTTTTGCCTAGGCTTTCAAAATGCAATTCCACATTCAGTGACAGTTTTGTTTCTGGAAAACAAGTCAACATTATATAAGAACCATCTTCCAAAGGAAATGCATGATAAGATAAGAATGGAGTGTTGTATGGGATTAGGCTCAATGTTTTTCTCTGTCTCCCCTGATTGGAATCAGCATCCCCAGTCAAATGACAGTTCTGCATGTTATAAGCACAAGAGAAACAGAACCTGATCAGGTGATACAGGACTCTGCCCTTACCAAAGATGCCTGTGGCATTATTTCCTTATCAGTCTATTTAAGGGCTCAACAGATATTTACTGCAAAGGGCAGATAGTAAATATTTTAGGCTCTGCCATAAAATCTCTGTCAAACTACTCAACTGTGTCATTGTAGACTGAAGGTAGCCATGCACAATATGTAAACAGTTTGAATAAAACTTTATTTACAGATACTGCAATTTGCTTTGCATATAATTTTCATGTGTCACAAAATATTATTCATCTTTTTATTTTAACCATTGAAAAGTGAAAAACCATTTAAAAGTGAAAAACCATTCTTAGCTCACAGACCATAAGGAAACAGACAGCTGGTGAACTTGGCTCATGGACCACAGTTTGTCAACTTCTGATTTATATCATTTTTTATAAATAGCTCAAAGAGTAGACTTTTACTCTCAATTAACTATATAATATGGAATTTTATTTTATTTTTTTTTTTAATTTTTTTTTTAACATTTATTTATTTTTGAGACAGAGAGAGCATGAACGGGGGGAGGGCCAGAGAGAGAGGGAGACACAGAATCTGAAGCAGGCTCCAGGCTCTGAGCTGTCAGCACAGAGCCTGATGCGGGGCTCGAACTCACGGACGGTGAGATCGTGACCTGAGCGAAGTCGGATGCTCAACCGACTGAGCCACCCAGGCGCCCCTGGAATTTTATTTTTAAAAAATATAGCTCTATTTTTTAGAAACATGTATTAAAGCCAATGCTTAAAGTTGTGACTGTATTTATACTATGATTATGCCTAAATATTTAGAATCTTTACATGATTAAAAGTTACTGATTGTCACTTCCAGTTTCTGGTTCAGCATATAAGGAGCTTGAAAGTTGCCACTCTACTGTAACAAGTAAAAAGCTAACCAGACTATAAAATCAACAACTCTTCTAGGATCCGTAAGACAAGTGAGGACACAGGGAAAAGTGCTGCCTCCAAAAATGGAGAGACAGACAGGCAAATATAGGAAGTCACAATTACCAGAACAGAGACTTAGCAGGGGAAACTACCTTGGGAATCGGGGCCAAGTGAGGAAAAACCTGAACTGTAATTGATAAATTGCTGGAGGTTCCGTATGGACAACTCTGAGAGTTAAAAACTCCAGGTAGACCTAGTCATGGGGAAGGCACAATTTTGTGTGATTTACCTTCAGGAGCTTGATTAGGTTCTTAGAGTAAATATTGGTGAAAAAAACAGAAACAAAAAACCTTGTGCTTCTGGCAAGGGAAGGGGGAAAGAACCATTTTGAAATATATCAGATCATTCTGTTTTTCTTTTTTTTTTTTTTTTTAATTAAAAAAAATTTTTTTTTTTCAACGTTTATTTATTTTTGGGACAGAGAGAGACAGAGCATGAACGGGCAAGGGGCAGAGAGAGAGGGAGACACAGAATCGGAAACAGGCTCCAGGCTCTGAGCCATCAGCCCAGAGCCCGACGCGGGGCTCGAACTCACGGACCTGCGAGATCGTGACCTGGCTGAAGTCCGACGCTTAACCGACTGCGCCACCCAGGCGCCCCTCATTCTGTTTTTCTTAATATGGACTGCCCTCAGCAGAAATTACTTAACCAGAGCCTAACCTGCTGGGGTATTGTAAGAGCTTAACTGACTTAGAAGAAGAGAAATGCCCAACTATAGTCAGCTCTAGCCTTCTATTCTAGCCACCCTTTCCCACTAAGGGGGTGGAAAAAAAAAAAAAAACTAAGACACACTTCTGACATTCACAATCTAGAAGCATAGGCTCATTAAAAGTCCAAGCTTAATCATAATACTATAAAACACTTTGCTTACCCCCACACCTCACCACCACATTACTAAATTTACAGCAATTATTTTTACCTAGTACGTCACCCCAGGCTATCGAGAAAAAATTACGATGCATACTAACACGCAAAAACAAACAAACAAACAAAACCATACAATATGAGTAGACTGAGCCAACATAATAAGCAGACAAAGCAGGGATGTTGGAAGTACCAGACTGTAAATTAAAATTTTTTTAATGTTTATATATTTTTGAGAGAGACAGAGAGAGTGTGTGAGCAGGGAAGGACAAAGAGAGAGGGAGACACAGAATCCGAAGCAGGCTTCAGGCTCTGAGCTGTCAGCCCAGAGCCCCACATGGGGTTCAAACTCACTAACAATGAGATGATGACCTGAGCCAAAGTCGGACACGTATATGACTGAGTCACCCAAGAGCCCCCCCCCCCCGACTGGAAATTTAAAACAACTATGATTAATATCCTAATGGCTGTTCTAATGGATAAAGTAGACAGCATATAAGAACAGATGGGCAATGTTAAGCAGAGAGGTAAAAAGTCTAAGAACCAAAAAGAAATGCTTGAGATCAAAAAACTCTGTTACCAAAATGAAGAATGCCTTTAATAAACTTACTAGTAGACTAAACATGGCTAAAGAATCTCTAAGCTTGAGGATATGTCAACAGAAACCTCCAAAACTAAAAAGCAAAGAGAACAAAGACTGGAAAGAAAAAAGAATATCCAAGGACTGTGGGGCAGCTACAATAGGTGTAACATATGCATAATGGGAAGACCAGAAGGAGAAAAAAAAAGAGAGAGACAGAAAAAATTGAGAATTTTCCCAAATTAAGATCAGATACTAAACTACAGATCGAGGAGTCCCAGAGAACACGAACCAGGATAAAACAAAACAAAACAAAACCAAGAAACCACATACACCTAAGCATATCCTTTTCAAACTACAGAAATTCAAAGATAAAGATTCTGAAAGAAGCCATAGGGGAAAAAAAAGACTTTAGACTTTACTTCTTTTCTTTAGAAAGAACCAAGATAAGAATTACATCTGACTCCTCAGAAACCATGCAAGCAAGAAGAGAGTGGAATGAAATATTTAAAGTGTTGAGAGAAAAACAAATAAACAAAAAACCCAAAAAGCTCTGCCATCTTGAATTCTGTACCTTGCAAAATTATCCCCCAAAACTAAAGGAGAAATAAGGACTTTCCCAGTTAAAAAAAAAAAAATTGAGAGTATTTGTTGCCAGTGGACCTGCCTTACGAGAAATGTTAAAAGAAGTTCTTTAGAGAGAAGATAACTCACCTCTACATTAAGAAAAAGAAGGAGCATCAAAGAAAGAATAAGTGAATATAAAATATGTTACCAATTACCAAAAATATTATTTTAATTATGAAAAGGTCATTGTATCTAATAAGACCCTAGATAGCTTTCTTATAAATACCTGTTTGAAATAATATATTTTATATATGATTTGTGTGACTGTGACAAAAGTCAACCCAAGTGTTTGAGTTGCCAGTTAGCTATGCAACTATTGTCTACATGAGAATGGATATGAAATGGCAAAACAAGAATGCCCCCAAGTGGCAGCAGCCATGGGAAAGCGAATCTCAACCGGGAACCACACTTCCCAGTAAGACAGGCAGAACTGAGTCCCTGTGTTGATACTACTAAAGCAGCATGCTGATCACCCAGCTACAGAAGACAGAGTGCTCAAATTAGAGAAGGACAGGAAGCAAGGAAGCAACAAGACCTGGCAAGTGGAGAGATAGGTCATTCCTAGGGCAATTAGAAATTATACTTTGCAAAGTATACTGGCAGTAATAATACTCCTTAGAAGTACAATTGATAAATACCAGAGTCTAATGAACTTTGAGCGGGTTCATAAACAGATTAAGAACAAATGTCCTAATTCAAGGAAGGAACAACCCAGAGAAAAAATACCCATAGACAATATGCATATTCAGAGTTCCAGAATGCACGGACTCTGAAGCCAGTTTGCCTGGAATTGGCCCCAATTCTGCCACCTGTTAACTCTGTAACTTAACCATCTACACATCTCCATGACATGAGGTAAGAGTATCAGTCTCCTAGGGTTTTGCGAATGAAAAACGAGGTAACATACATAAAGTTCTTAGAAGAGTGAAGAATGCCTGGCAACTAAAGTAAGGGCTACTTAAGTGTGAGCTATTACTATTACAACGTTTTAAAATTTTTGTTTTGAATACTTATTTCATGTCAGGCACACTGCCAATATTGTGAGAGAGACTAACTCATTTCATTATCAGAATAATCCCATGACTTACACAATTATTTCCCATTTTACTGATGACAAAATTGAGCCATAGAGATGTTAAATAATTGCCCAGAAGCACAGAGGTATCTTAGAGTCAGACCTGAGCCCAGGTAATCAAGGTATAGACCCAGTGTTTTTCATTGCCTCCCAGTGAGAAAGTATGCCTCAAGATAACCATGACCTGAAAAGGAAAAATCCATGCTAATTTTTCTACCTTTATTTACTTACTTACTTATTTATTTATTTATTTATTTATTTATTTATTTATTTATTTATTTATTTAAAGTAGGCTTCATGTCCAGCCGGGAGCCCAACGTGGGGCTGGAATTCACGACCCTGAGATCAAAACCTGAGCTGAGATCAAGAGTCTGATGCTTAACCAACTGAGCCACCCAGGCACCCCATAACTTTTCTATCTTGACTCCAGACTGCCCCCTCAACATCCCTGCATGGATGTCTAGTAGGCCTTGCAAATTTAACAGGTTCAAAGTGAGTTCTCAAAGTTTCCCCAAACATGCTGCTCCCATAGTCTTCCCCATCTTGGTTAATGACAACACCATTCTTCTAGTTGCTCAGCCAAAAAAAACCCCTGGAGTCATCCTTGAATTCTCTCTCTCCCACACCACATTGCCAATCTATCAAAAAATTCTGATTGGCTCCGCCTTCTAAATATGTCCTGAATCTGCCAGGTCCCACCACCACCACCCTACTCCCACTCACTCTCACCACCTCCTGCCTTGATTACTGCAAGAACCTCTAACTGCGTCCACTGTCCAGGACTCCCAGCAATCTGTTCTTAATGCCACAGCCAGAATGTCCTCTTTCCCTGCCTTATTCTCTCTCAGTAACACTTATGACCTTCCATTCCATAGATTCCAATGATTTTTTTAAGCTTATTGATTTATTTTTGAGAGAGAGAGAGAGAAAGCAGGGGAGGGGCAAAGGGGGGGGGGGAGAGAGAGAATCCCAAGCAGGCTCCATGCTCAGTACAAAGCTGACATGCAGCTCGACCCCAGACAGCAAAATCACGGCCTAAGCTGCTATCAAGAGTTGAACACTTCACTGAGTCACCCAGGGGCCCCACTTATTTATTTTTTAATTGCCTCCTCTCCTAGAATGTAAGTTTCACAAAGGCAGGAATTTTGTCTTTTCTGGGCATTTTTAACATGCAGGATATATCACATCACTCCTCTGCTTAAAACTTTCCAAAAGTCTCCTCGTTGCACTCACAGTGTCTAAGCTCTTATCAGTCACACAGGCCATCTCTTCACACTCCCACCTCTGTTCTCTATATCAGGGTCCTACCTCCTGGAACCCTTCCCCAGGTAGCCTAAGGCCTTGCTCTTTCTTTTCCTTAAGTCCTTTACCATTTAAGTGACATCTTCCCTGGAAACCCCAACTTAAAATTCAACTCCATCCAACTCACATTCCTCAGCCCTTTTTTTTTCTGCTTTATTTTCTTTCTCAGTTGCTGTCATCACCACCTATATTTTGTATTTACCACACTTCTATTCTTTCTTTCTTTATATTGTTTATGGTCTGACTTCCCTACTAGAATATAGGGTTCATGGAGGCAGGGATTTTGTGCATTTTGTGTCTTGTGCATTTCGCAGCTTCAAATGCCTGTTTTGTGCATTTTGCGGCTGCAAATGCCTATAAGAGTCTCTGGCACATAATAGGCACTCAATAAATATTGAATGATAAATATCCAGAATTAATGTATGGATGAGTAAGTGGGTGAATAAATTAATGAATGATCAATCAATGGCTAAAGAAATCGAAATGAATATCAGAATCTCATTTTATAGTAACCATGGTTATAGATTAACATTAGAATTAAATCAAAATATCAATCAGGGTTTTTATTTTAAAGATTGGAGAAAATGGTTTACACTAGAGGCCAAAATGGACCTTCCTCCTGAATTGGAGATTAACTTGACTCAACCGTCCAGGCAAGATAAAGAAGCCAAAACCCAGAGAGCAGAAACCTGATCTGCCTTCCTCTTGCAGGACTCGGCATCCTTTCTACAAGCTGACTCATTATCAGCAAAGAGCCCAAGAGAGGAAGAGAGACAAACCCACTTTTTATTACAGTGCTATTGCCCCTACGGAAGTAATCTGACTGCTGTTACAGTCTCTTAAGTTACATCCATCAGATAATTCACTCTTTCTGCTATAGGAAGGAGTAAGTAAAAACAAGGAGAGAGAGAGGTCCAGGCTCCAACCTGCCTGAGAAAATGGTTAATAGTAAATTGAATTAAAAATAATAGGAAATGATAAAAATAAATTATCCTAAAGTCATCTATATAATGAAGCCCACTCCAGTTTCCCATTTCATAATGTGGGCTCATATATTTTCAACTTGCCCTTTTTTTTATTATTCTATAACACTGACTTAAAGAATGCTCCAGACATTATTTTAAATAGATTTCTGAACTTGATAGACCCAAATAACAATTGCAGTCAAGAATCTAGTCCCTAAACGGAGTAATAATGATAAGAAGTTCATGTACATTAAACATTTGCTATATGCCAGGCACCATTCTAAGATCTTCATAAAATTAATCATTTAAAACTTAGACTTAGGTTAAAGAACATCTTCAAAGATGCACAGTTAGGAAATAATGGGACATGAACTCAAGCCAATTCTGTCTGATGCCAAAGTCTATGTGAGATCAATGATATCTTACAAACTTCACCATTGTGGCAAGCCCCTGAGTGTTTATGGAGTTTTATCTCCCACCTCTGGAGCACATATGTCTTATATGGGCATTTAAAGCATTTACTACTTCCTGCTCATCAGGGCCCAAACGTTGATGTCATTAATATATCAAACTAATACGATGTCCTGCAGAATGTCTAGATGATCCAAGTACCTTTGGACTACTATATTGTGACAGAGGGTGAGCACAGATCAAAGAGCAAGTTCATAAATGAGCAAATTCATAAATGTTCATAAATGAGCAAATGAGTTCACAAAGAGCAAATTCATTGCTCATCCCAAATGAATGAAAACTGCTTCTGATGCTTTTTACTTGTGAGTATTGAAAAGAATGTATTTGCTAAATCAATAGCCACATAATAGGTATCAGAACTGCATCTCTTAATCCTTGATAGTTTATATAAGATTTATTTTGAAGAAAAAAATCCATGGCTTTAAAAATGTTTATAAGTCATGATAGTAGATTTAGCTTGTTAATTATATGATTAAGATCTTCTATGGGCTTTGCTTATTTATGTAATGTGTCAAGGACTAAGATCTGTTGAAATCTCTCACTGCTATGGTGTTATCAACTTCTATTATTTTCTCGCAGACCCTAATTGAATAGATATGAGATGGAATCTAAACTTCTGTATTTTTAAATAGCTTCCTGCGTAATTCGAATGATCACTGTCTCCCACTATGCCATACCACTGTGGGTGAAATTGATTCATTCACTCAACAAATATATGTCTAGTACCTACTATATATATCCCAATGTTCTAAGACACATTGTTTATAAGTTATATATATGTTAAAAACTTACATAACCTAGTATATCAAAAACAAGAAATTAACATCGCTATAATATTATTATGTCTAAAAGGTGATTTTTTTTCTTACCATAGTTTTTCTAGTGGCTTTTTCGTTCCACTTTATTATAAAATCTTCTGCTTGAATCCATTTTCTTTAATTTCCATGAAAGCACAAAGTGGTTACAGCTGAAATTTTCTGTTTCCTACAGTTAATTAGGACTGTAGGAATGTTCCCAAACATTGTACAAACATTATTTTCACTCATCTTTTTCATTAAACATCCCTGTGATGCTTTTAGCTCTAAAATGGTTTTGTTGTTGTTGTTGTTATTGTGTGGGTTTTGTTTGGTTGTTTTTGGGTTTTTTGTTTGTTTGTTTGTTTTTGGTGTGTTTTTTTTTTGTTTTTTTGTGTGTGTTTTGTTTGTTTTTTTGTTTTTGTTTTTGTTTTGCTTACTGGTGTTTTCTTGCATATTCCTCTTATAGTGTAAATCTAATACTGTCCCAGATTAGTATGGATAGAATTTCCTTGATTCTTCTTCCTAGTTAATCAAGCATTATTTTTGTCTCTCCATTAGCACTAGAGCTAAAGAGATGCATTTTATAGTAAATATTCTCTTTTACTACTTAGCTGCCTATGGTCAATGGGTGAATGGATGGCTAGAAAACTGTACCTGTGAACAACTGTAGTCTGTAAAATTTGACTGTGCATTTTCTTTATAAATTTATTGAAAATCCTTCATTATCTTCCTTTTTGTGTTTTCCCCTCTTCAGGGTGGAGGAGGCACTCCTTAAATTAGCACCTCCTTTACTACTTCTGATATAGAGTCTATTTTCAATATGAAACTTTGTTTTAAAGGGTTAGTGCACATGTAATTTTATGAGTCAGTGCTATTATTTCTGGTCCACGGTTGCAATAAAAGTTCATCTATAATAGATCTCTACTGATGAAGAAGTTAGGTCAGAAAAACAGAACGGTACTATTTAGTCATACTGCTTTTCTTCCATGATCCCCTACCCTCCCCAAAAGTTTTTTCCATCCTTCCTGCAGCCCACTCATATCACCTTTATCTGCTCCTCTAGGTGAGAAGAACTATTGAGGTTTTTCTGTACATCTCCACTCACTTCCTATAGCCCAGCTCACTGTGTTCTTGAGCAGGAGAATCATGGGTATGGCCGTGGCATCCTTTATCTAAATGTTGTCTTATGAAAATAAAGCCTGCTCTAGTTTCAGCATTAATGAAGTTTTCTTTATCTTGTGCTTCTTTTCAGTAAATATTAGGCACGGATAAATGTGTATTTATACCATCATCTTCCCAATTAATCCCTTACTTTTATAATCAGAAACAAACAAAAAGCCTTTTTCATTTTTGAAAATAAAATCCATTAAAAAAAGATATTTGACAGTCATTTCAAGAAACAGAATTTTCTAATGAACAATCTAGTTTTCTTCTGAACATATAATGTGGGTTATTGTCATTTTTATCCCATTGAGATATAGTGAGATACCTGAAGTTTCTCTCTGCCATGAATTTTCCTTTGCTTTTAATGCTCCTTCCCATCAAACACCAAGCATTCAATAAAAAGAACTCCCCTAAGCTTCCTGATCCAGGGAAAACACCCTCTGTACTGGACCCCTCACCCTGTTTATTAACTGTTTACAGTTAAAAGTTATTTGCAGATGTCTCATTAGATCTAACATATGTTGTCATAGCAGAGGTAAATGTATAGACAATCTGTTACGATCAATACAACTTAAGCCAGACTTGCAATGGAGTTAAGCCTGGAAAAAATCTTCAAAACTTGTTTTTTACTCATTGTTCCTAATTCCCCTAATCAGATCACTTAGAGTATTAATTAACAACAACCAAAACAAGTTTCTAAAGTTCATTAAAGATAAATGTTTGAAATCTGAGAATTCTAAATTGACTTCTATAAGGCAGAGATGCAATCCTTCTTGATAAGATGCATACTACATTGAATCATCTATGCATATAAGCATAACAGTTTGTAAACTGGATTTTCACAGGTAGGGTAGAGATAAAACTGTATCTGAACAGAAGGATCACTTTTCAGTTTTTATTTTGTTTTTGCCAAGCAAATAACAAAAGAGACTAGTCTTCCACTTTTCCAATGATCTGACTTATCTCTAGGTCACAGGACCACTTTGAAAGTGGGTAGAAGATGACTCACGGGGAGTTAAGAGCAAATTGCTTAGGCAGAGCTTCATGAGATAGCATCATTATCCAAGGTTGTGATCTCCTTTCCTCACTTGACTTTATCCGTGAATCCAAGCAGATGGAACCCAAATTCTAAATGAATGATACATAAGCCAAAACGTCAAATACTAGGCCTAAATATAGGTCTAAATACTAATTTAAAGTAGAAATCATGGTTATAAAACACTAATCAGATCTCCTAACCCCATGAAAATATATTAATTGACAACGGCGGGGATCCCTCCACCATGAATAGTATATTTGTATTTCCTTCTTGGCAGCTCATTAATTGAGATGGAAATTCAGAAATTAAAAATTACTTGGCAAGCACAGAAACTATATAAATCAGAGAGATATTTCATTCAAGTCATAATAAAAACTAATTAAATGGGGCGCCTGGGTGGCTCAGTCGGTTGAGCGTCCGACTTCAGCTCAGGTTGCGATCTCACGGCTCGTGAGTTCGAGCCCTATGTCAGGCTCTGGGCTGATGGCTCAGAGCCTGGAGCCTACTTCCGATTTTGTGTCTCCCTCTCTCTCTGCCCCTCCCCCATTCATGCTCTGTCTCTCTCTGTCTCGAAAATAAATAAACATTAAAAAAAACTAATTAAAAAAATCTCTACTACACAATAGAGATATATAACTACCATTTTGGTAGTTTCTCCAGATTCAGTGTTTCTCCTTCAGATTCAGTCTCTCTCCACTTTGTGGACAGCACTCGATGAATGCTGCCCAAATCTTCCTCTTCAACTCCATGTTTACCACATTTCATGCTGATCCTCTCCATTCTTTTGACATACTCTTCTTTTAAGTATATAAATACTGTTAAGTCCTTCTTTATCTGTCCATAGCCTAGAAGACATTCTGTCTTTAAAATGACTTGCATAGATATCATCTATTAGATTTACTTTAGCTGTATAACTGGGGATGCTGGAAGAAGGCACTGCTATTATGTCCATTCTATAGCACTAGAGAGTCAGCACCATTCACTAGTTTTGACTATCTTATTTTTAGGATATGAGGCTAGTGGTTCTCCATAGTCTTGCCTTCACCTATAGCATTGTGTAAAAGAAGGGGCAAGGAATGGAGCTCAATCTTTGCTTTTCGCATGCTGATACCGTATGTCATAGGATTCCGTGGTATTCCTGATATTATTATCAACCACAGAATTCTGAGGTCAGGTTACGGGAGCTTTTGAAATCTTCCTCTTTTCTGTTCTTGTATTACTACCATGGAAACAGAGATCTTATTATTTCCGAACAGCTCTGTTTCACTTTAACTGCCATAAAAGGAAGAAATGTGTGTGTGTGTGTATGTGTGTGTGTGTGCGTGTGTGTGTGTGTATGTATAAAATAGAAAAATAATGTAGCTTTCAGTCAAATTAAATTTTATTCATAACCACAGTGCAGGATAAAATTCTTAAAATTTTTAAGATTGTCTTGTATCACATAGCTTGTAGCGTATCATTTATATCTTAATAACTTGTACATCAGCTTTGTATGTGAAAGGCAGACTCCTCCAACTCCAACAAAAAACAGAATCAACAGAATTATGTTTTTTCCATCTGTTCTTTTGATATAGTAAATAAAGCTGAGTATTGCAAGTAACACAAAGCAGTGATTACCAATCTTTCCAAAATATTTTTTGTTCTGTTTTTTTTTTCCTCCTAGTTTTTATATTAGTCCCTGAAACCTAGTGGGTTATCAATACATATTGAATGGATGAATGAATACAAATTTCAATGGCTACTACGTGATAGTAGTGACAATATTATTTATTTAATTTAAATAATTATTGAAGCACATATGGATTGCTGAGCTCTCTGAAACAGTTCCTTGGATCCCTTGGGGTCTGAAGCTCAAAGATTAGAAATCACTGGTAGTGGGGCTCCTGGGTGACTCAGTCGGTTAAGCATCCAACTCTTTATTTCAGCTCAGGTCATGATCTCATGGTTCTTGAGATCGAGACCTGAGTTGGGCTCTTTACTGACAGCACAGAGCCTGCTTGGGATTCTCTCTCACTTCTCTCTCCCTTTCTTTCCCTCCTCCATGAGCTCTCTCTCTGTCTCTCTGGCTCTCTCTTTCTCAAAATAAATAAATAAAACTTAAAAGAAGAAAATAAATCACTGGTATCAAGGGTATTATTATTCTCATATAATCTCAGGACTGGAAAGTTACCAAATGTATCTAACTATCTACTCCCATTCAGATCTAACTATTTTCAAACAACTCAAATAAATCGCATATTTTCACAATGTCTTTCCATTGGCCCCAGAAAGAATTTTCTGGATTGTCTGAAGATGGAATGTTTTAAGTGGTTGTTAAATTCTTAGTGAGACCCTAGTTGTCATGAAAGCAGAGACATCTCTCCTCATTGCTAAAACACAAGTATCTTGAGTGACACATAGTGGGTACTCAGTGGCTATTTGTCGAATAATTGTTAAATCTCTGGATGTGTCAAGAAAATGTCACATATCTATTTGGTAGACACCTATTCTATAGAGATTTAGTCACTGAAAGCATGTTGAACTTTCAATAAAGTTTAAGGCCTTTGAAACAGTACAAAACAAATCTAACCACCCTATATCAGGCTATCATTGTCCCAGTGATCTCTTCCCCACTAAATTAAATTCCCGGGGTGCCTGGGTGGCTCAGTCGGTTAAGTGTCGGACTCCTGGTTTCAGCTGAGATCATGATTTCATGGTTATGGGATTAAGCCCCATGCCAGGCTCTGTGCTGACAGCATGGAGCCTGCTTGGGATTCTTTCTCCTTCTCTCTCTGCTGCCCTCCATTCTCTCTTGCTCTCTCTTTTTCAAAATACATAAATAAACTTTAAAAATTAATTAATTAATCAATTAAATTCCCAATTCCTTCAACCTCCTTTTTTTTTTAAAGTTTCTTTTTTTTTTTTTAATTTTTTTTTCCAACGTTTTATTTATTTTTGGGACAGAGAGAGACAGAGCATGAACAGGGGAGGGGTAGAGAGAGAGGGAGACACAGAATCGGAAACAGGCTCCAGGCTCTGAGCCATTAGCCCAGAGCCCGACGCGGGGCTCGAACTCACGGACCGCGAGATCGTGACCTGGCTGAAGTCGGACGCTTAACCGACTGCGCCACCCAGGCGCCCCTTAAAGTTTCTTTTTAATGTTTATGTATTTTTAAGAGAGAGAAAGACAGAGTGTGAGTGGGAGAGAGGTAGAGAGACAGAGACAGAATCTGAAGTAGGCTCCAGGCTCTGAGCTGTCAGCACAGACCCCAACTCGGGGCTCAAACTCACAACCAATGAGATCATGACCAGAGCCAAAGTCAGTCAAAAACTTACCGGACTGAGCCAGCCAGGCACCCCTCCTTCAACCTCCTCTTACATGATGTGACTTTGAATCTCTCTACCATCCAGAATTAATATAATGCTACAGTTTAGAATAAAATGTGAGTATCATTTAGCTTGTCCTATATGATGACAATATTATAAACTAAGATTGCAATTGTTCCTTTTCAAAATTTTATTTTAATGGTTATTTATTTTTGAGGGAGAGAGAGCTAGAACATGAGGAGGGAGGGGCAGAGAGAGAGGGAGACACAGAATCCAAAGCGAAGCAGGCTTCGGGCTCGGAGCTGTCAGCACAAAGCTCGATGTGGGGCATGAACTCACAAACTGGTAGACCATGACCTGCGTGGAAGTCAGAGGCTGACTGACTGAACCACTCGGGCGTCTGGCACTAGTTTCTTTGACAACAACATATAGTCTCAACTTGGGTTGCAAGTGATAGAAACTCAAATGAAATGAACTTAAGCAAAAAGAAGTTTATCGAGCAGTGTCTGGGTGGCTCAGTTGAGCATCTGACTTTGGGTCAGGCCATGACCTCATGGTTACTGAGTTTGAGCCCCTGCAGGGGCTCCATGGTGCTTCGGATCCTCTGTCCCCCTCTCTTTCTGCCCCTCCCCACTTGCTCTCTCTTTCTCTCTCAAAATAAATAAAACATTAAAAACAATCTTTAAAAAAAAAAAGAAATTTACTGAAAAGATGAGGGATTTTAATGAATGAAGGGGAAAGGAAAGGATTTTAAAATAAGTCTGAACAGAGGACAAATAACTGGATTTAAAAATCTTATTTACTGGCATAGAAAAAGGAAAAAAAAAGGCTGAAAAACAGCTAGTACAAACACTAGCTCCTTGCAAGACTGAATCTTTCCAGGGCTCTCATCCCAGGAAAGATAGGGACTTGACAGGTACCATGTCTCATATCAATAACAGAAACCACTAAGTCTTTTCCCATAGTTCTAGGTGACAAATCCTGAAAGCGAACTGTGGCTGGCCAGTCTTTATCAGATGCCCTCGGGGCCATTGGCCTGAGGGTAATTTATTTCAGACGTGACCGACATTGGTCTAACCCTATTCATTAATGTTGTTCTCAGAGAGAAGGAGGGACAGTCAGACAGTCATCCTAGCTGGTATCTACTACACGGTCACATTGCCAATATATCTTAAAATCAAGAGTAATTACAACTACTAAATATTTTTCACAACTGCATCTGTACAACCATGTCACCCCAAACTTTTCTGCATATATGTACAGGTAGCTTTCAGAGACCAGATTGCAGTGTTATATTTTTTTGTCTTACATTAGATTTATTAGAGATAACTTCTCTTCTCTTCATGTTCATTTTCCCGAAGGCCTGATCAAGAAATGCCAGTTCTCAAAGTGCTGGTCCAGAGGAAATATATTATACTAAAATGGGAGGAAATTGTTAGGCTAGTGAAGACATGAAGAAACGGCATTTTGTAAAAGATTTAGTGTGGATATAATTATGTGGGTATACATTGTTGTGAACATTTTGCATGCTGTGTTTTATGGTAGAAATAGCATGAATTGACTCAGTGGAAAGAAACAACTTAATAAGCATGAAAAATACATTTTGGCCAACAAGACGCCTAAAAGCAAAAGCATGAAAAACAGAAATTACACATTTACTATTTTCCTATTACAAGAGAGAGGGCATATTTGAGGGGGATTTTAAAAGAAGTGTGTGCAAAGGACAGTGACTGGGATTTTAAAAAGAATTGTTATAATAGTATGTAAAATTTTAATTGATGAGAATTTCTGAGACATGGTGCTACTTGTTGTTTCTTCCTGTGCTATGGTCATGACCAGCATGAAGAGGACGAATCTTTGTGAATCCTTATTGGTTTTTTTGTGCTACCACTTAGCTTTTGTGCAGGGGAAATGCCACGAATTGTATATGATAAAACAAGCTTCCTAAATGGCTTTATGAATAACTCAGATTCCCAGAAATAAAGGACTGAAATCTCAGTAACTCATCCTACTCCTTGCTGTCATGAGCAAAGGTAGAGCTCACCCAGAATGGGCTAGGACGGGGAATACACAGATAATAAAAATATAATACTACTTCCCAAAAATTCTTTTTTAAAATTCTTTTTTAAAATTCGACAAAATTCTTTTTTAAAAACTGTTCAGTATTATTAATGGGGATAGAATTTCCATTCTTATAATAGAAATGCTTGCTATGTCTATTTATGCTAAAAACTATACTTGTAATATTTTTGCTTATTTACAGTTTAAGTGTTCAGAATTGTGATTTTCTGAAACTGATTACTTGTTGAGAGAGATTTTAACGATTAAAAAATTGGACAACAAAGTAAATCACTTATTCCTGGTAAAAATCACAATGGCATGTATTTTAGTTGTATGGAAACTTCAGTTGACTATGACAACGGACTTAAGGCATGTCATCCAGTTGGCTCAGAGTTAGCAGCATAGCTTATAATACATGACATTCAATGATGGAAACGTTCTGTATCTGCGCTATCCAGTACAGTCTCTATTTAGCCTCATGTATCTATAGAGCACTTCAAATGTGGCTGTTGGAACTGACAAATAGAATTTTTAATTTTACTTAATTTTTAGGAAATTAAAATTAAATAGCCACAGTGGTTGGTGGAAGAGGCACATACAGTGTGTTGACATGAAGGAGGGTATTTTTGTTTCAATTTCCACTAGAGGGCACTATCTGCTTCAGGAGAAGTGGGAACAATGTGCCTTTCACCATTTTCCATCTGGTACTAGAAAGCAGAATGAACAGGCACCATATTTCCAACTATCTAGAGATGTTTTAGCCTCCTTATAAATTGGTGCTCCAGGCAACCATCCAGATGATCTAGCCCTTCACTTATGACTTCTTCTGCAACCTCATTTCATATACTAATGTAATTAGTAATGCTTTTATTTTTTCCATCTTTACTGAAGTATGATTGACAAATAAACTTATATTTATATATAATACTTAAGTATTATATATAAATTATAATGTATTTATGTATTATATAAATTATATATTTGTAAATTATAAATTATATTATATACTGTATATATTTATACAATATATTATATAAACACTACATTTTTTAAAGTTTTATTTATTTACTTTTGAGAGAGAGAGAGTACAAGCAGGGGAGGAGCAGAGAGAGAGGGAGAGAGAAAGAATTCCAAGCAGGATCCACACTGTCAGCGCAGAGCCTGAAGCAGGACTTGAACCCACAAACTGTGAGATCATGATCTGAGCTAAAGTCAGACACTTAACCGACTGAACCACCCAGGTGACCCTAAAACTGTATTTTTATATGTAATATATTGAAAATGTACAACCTGGTGATTTGATATATATGTACATAGTAAAATGATTAGCACAATCAAGTTAATTAAGACATCTGCCAGTTTACATAGTTACCCTTTTTTTGGTGAGAATTGTTAAGCTCTACTCTTAACCAATTCAAGTATACAATACAGTATTATTAACTATAGTCACCATGTATACATTAGGTCTTCAGAACTTATTCATCTTATAACTGAAAACGTGTATCCTTTGACCAACATCTCTCATTTCCCTCAACCCCCAGGCCCTAGCAACCACCAGTCTACTTTGTTTCAACGGGTTTGGATTTTTTATATTCCACATATCAGTGAGGTCATACATTATTTTTCTTTCTCTTTCTGACTTTTTCACTTAGCATAATGGCCTTCAGATTCATCCATGTTGTCACAAATTGCAGGATTTCCTTCTTAATAGCCCATTGTGTGTGTGTGTGTGTGTGTGTGTGTGTGTGTACACACAGGTGTATATTTGAGATATTTATATATAACATATTTTTTGTCCATTCATTCATTGATGGACACTTAGGTTGTTTCCATGTCTTGGCTATTACGAATAAGGCTGCAATGAACATAACAGTGCAGATGTCTCTGAGAGAGTGATTTCATTTCCTTTGGATAGGTATGAAGGATCAGGATTGCTGGATCATATGGTAGTTCTATTTTTAATTTTTTGAGGAACGTCCATACTGTTTTCCGTAATGGCTATACCAATTTGTGTTCCCACCAACAGTGTACAAAGGTTCCGTTTTCTCTGTATCCTTGCCAACATTTATCTCTTGTCTTTTTGATAATAAACATCCTAAAAGTGTAAAATGATATTTCATTGTATGCATTTCCCTGATAATAGTGATGTTGAGGATATTTTCATACACCTGTTGGTCATTCACATGTCTTTTTTGAAAATGTCCATTCAGGTCCTTTGCTCATTTTTTAATCAGGGTATTTGTTTTTTTGCTACTGAGTTGTAAGGGTATTTTATTTATTTTGGAGATTAATCTCTTCTCAGAATTATGGTTTGCAAATATTTTCTCCCATTCCACAACTTGTTTTTCCATTTTGTTGATTGTTTCCTTTGCTGAGCAAAAACTTTTTAGTTTGATGTGCTCTCACTTGTTTAGTTTTGCTTTTGTTGCTTGTGCGTTGGGTGTCAGATCCAAAAATTCATTGCCAGGATGGATGTCGGGGAGTTTTTCCCTTATGTTTTCTTCTAGGAGTTTTATGGTCTGTCATTAAAATCTTCAACCCATTTGAGTTGATATTTTGTGTATAGGGTAAAAGAGAGATTCAATTTCATTATTTTGCATGTTAATATCCTGTTTTCCTGACATCATTTATTGAAGAGACTATATTTTTCTAATTCTGTATTCTTGCACTTTTGTCAAAAATTAGTTGACCATATATGGGTTTATTCACGAACTCTCTATTTTGTTCCACTGATCTTTGTGTCTGTTTTTATACCAATACCATAATATTTTGATTAGTGTAATTTTGTAATACAGTTTGCAATCAAAAAGTGATGCCTCCATCTTTGTTCTTCTTGCTCAAGATTGCTTTAGCTATTTAGGGTCTCTTGTGTTTTCACATGAATTTTAGATTGTTTTTTCTATTTCTGTGAAAAACATCATTGGAATTTTGAAAAGAATTGCATTGAATCTGTAAATAACTTTGGGCAATGTGGACATTTTAGCAATATTAATTTTTCTGATCCACAGACATAAGACATCTTTCAGATTATTTGTGACTTCTTCAACTTCTTTCACCGATATTTTATTTTATAAATTCTTTCCCCTTCTATGTTAAACTTATTCCTAAGTATTTTGGGGTTTTTTGATGCTATTTTAAATTGGATTATTTTCCCAATTTCTCTAATAATTCATCATTAGTGTGTAGAAACACAATTGGCTTTTGAATATTGATTCTGTACCCTAAAGCTTTACTGAATTCATTTATAAGTCTAACAGTTTTTTGGTAGAGTCTTTATGGTTTTCTACACATAGGATCATGTCATTTGAAAACAGGCAATTCTATTTCTTCCTTTGCATTTTGATACCTCTTATTTCTTTTTCTTCCCTAATTGCTATGGCTACACTTTCTAGTAATCTATTGAATAGAAGTGATAAAAATGGGTATTCTTGACTTGTTCCTGATTTTAGATGAAAAGCTTTTAGCTTTCACCAATGGGTATGATATCAACTGTGGGCTTGTCATATATGGCCTTTATTATGTTGAGGTACATTCCTTCTATACCCGGTTTGTTGACAGTTTTAATCATGAAAGGATGTTTAATTTTGTCAAATACTTTTTCTGCATCTATTGAAATGACCATATGATTTTTATTTTTCATTTTTAATGTAGTATATACATTTATTGACTTGCAAATGTTTAACCATCTTTGCATCCAGGGATAAATCCCATTTGAGCATGGTGTATGATTCTTTTAATGTGCTGTTAAATATGATTTGTTAGTGTTTTGTTGAGGATTTTTACATCTATGTTCATCAGAAATATTGGCCTATAATTTTCCTCTCTTGTTTGTTTCGCCTTGGTATTGGAGTAATGCTGGCCCTATAAAGTGTGTTAGAAAATGTCCCCCATCTCTTTAACTTTTTGGAAGAATTTGATAAGAATTGGTATTAATTCTTCATTAAATGTTTGGTATCATTGACCAGAGAAGCCATCTGGCTCTGGAAATTTCTTTCTTGGGAGATTTTTGATTACAGATTCACTCTCCTTACTCATTATTGTTCTGTTCAGATCTTTTGTTTATTCATGATTCAGTCTTGGTAAGCTGTATGTTTGTAGGAATTTATCCATTTCTTCTAGGTGACACTTGTTGGCATTCAACTATTTACAGTAGTTTCTTATCATCCTTTGTATTTCTATGATTTAAGTTGTAGTGTCTCCTCTTCCATGTGTGATTGTATTTATTTGAGTCACCTTTCTTTTTTCGTAGTCTTGCTAAATGTCCTTGTTGCCTATTTTACAAAAGTTTGTAGTTTAATTGATATTTTCTATTGTCTTTCTAGTCTCTATTTCATTTCTTTCTTCTATGATCTGTGTTATTCCCCTCCATCTATAAACACTGGACTTGGTTTGTTCTTTTTTTAGTTGCTTGAGGTATAACGTTAGATTCCTTATTTGATCTTTCCCTTTTCTACTGTAGGCATTTATTGCTATGAACTGCTTTTGCTCATCCCAGAAGTTTGGTATGTTTTGTTTCCATTTTCATTTGTCTTAGGATTTTTTTTTAAAGATTTTATTTTCAAGCAATCTCCACACCTGATGTGGGGCTTGAACCCATAACCTGGCAATCAAGAGTTGCATGCTCCACCAACTAAGCCACCCAGGCTCCTCTCAGGATATATTTTTTTAATTTCCCTTTTGATTTCTTCTTTCAGCCATTGGTTGTTCAGGAGCATGCTGCTTAATCTCCATACATTTACAAGTTTTCCAGTTTTCTTCCAAAGAAATCTTTCTTTGATTTCTAGTTTCATACTATTGTGGTTGGAAAAGATGCCGGATATTATTTCAATTTATTAAGACTAGTTTAGTGGCCTAACATATGTTGTATACTGGAGAATGCTTCTTGTGTACTTCAGAAAAATGTGTATTCTGCTGCTGGATAGAATATTCTGTATATGGCTGTTAGGTCTTTTTGGTCTAACTCATAGTTCAAGTCCAGTGTTTCTTTATTGATTTTCTGTCTAGATGATCTAACCATTGATGAAAGTGAAATACTGAAGTCCTCTATTATTACTTTATTACTATTTTCCCCTTCATATCTGTTAATATTTGCTTCATATATTTAAATGTTCTGATGTTGAGTGTATATTTATAATTGTTATATCGTCCTGATCAATTAACCTCTTGATTAATTAACTTTCTTGATTAATTGATCCCTTTATCATTATACAGTGAGCTTTTTTGTCTTATTACATTTTTTACTTGAAGTTTAGCTTTTCTGATATAAGTATGTGTACCCATGCTCTTTTTTAAATTTCTATTTGAATGGAATATCTTTTTCCATACCATCCTGTTCTATGTGTGTCTTTAAAGCTGAAATGTTTTGTAGGTAGCATATTGATGGCTCTTGCTTTTTTATCTAGTCAGCCATTCTATGTCTTTTGATTGAAGAATTTAGTCCATTTACATTTAAAATGATAAGTGAGCAATAAGGGCTTGATATTGTCATTTTGTTAATTATTTTTCTGGGTGTTTTGTAGAAACTCTGTTTCTTTCTTTCTCCCTTACTGTCTTCCTTTGTGGTTTGCTATTTTCTGCTTTGATTCCCTTCTCTTTATCTTTTGTGTATCTACTATAAGTTTTTGGTTTGTAGTTACCAAAAGGCTTAAGAAAGCATCTTATAGCAGTCTATTTTAAGCTAATAACAATTCAATTGCATACAAAACCTCTTCACTTTTACTCCAACTTTGTTTTTGATGTCACAATTTACATTTTTCTATTGTGTATCAATTAACAAATTATCATAGCTATGTTTATTTTTAATATTTTTGTCTTTTAACGTTTTTCATAGAGTTATAAGTGACTTACACACTACCATTACAGTATTAAAGCATTCTGAATTTAACTATATAGTTACCTTTACCAGTGAGTTTTATATTTTCATATGTTCACGTTTCCAACTTTTATTTCAGATGGGAGAACCCCCTTTAGCATTTCTTGTAAGAAGTCTTATGGTGATGAACTCCTTCAATTTTTTTGTCTGAGAATATCTTCATCTCTCCCTCAATTCTAAAGGACAACTTTGTCAAGCAGAGTATTCTTGGTTGGCAAGTTTTCTCTATCAGTATTTAAATATGTGATCCCACTGATTTCTGGCCTCTAATGGTTTTGCTGAAAATTTCACTGATAGTCTTATGAGTGTTCCTTTATATGTAACATTTTGCTTTCTCTTGCTGCTTTCAATATTCTCTCTTTGTTTTTAACTTTTGACAATTTGATTATAATATGTCTCAGTATGACAGGGGAAGTACCCACAGCTCTTCCATGATCCAGGGAGGATCTCAAACAGTTCTCACATGCAATCAGACTAGGAGCCTAATCATTGGGCAGCAGTTCAGAAAGTATGAGGTCTAACCCCTTCCAGGGAGAAACTGAGACTTTTGCATTTTTGCCCATTGCCTCTGTACTGAACCTGGGGAGATAGCCTTGGAAAGTGGTCACATGACCTTTTAAAATCACCTCTGTTGAATGTGGTCCTCAGAAACTTGTGAATGCTGAGCCCCACTAGGTCTTAGAGCTAAAAGCTGAGGCAGTAGATGTATGATCCAAACCCTCACTCATCATGAAGAAACTAAGATTTAGGGGTTCCCTACCTACTATAAAGATATCCCTACAGGTAAATAAAAAAGTAAAACATGGAATGTTAGATGCTATTGAATATTATGGGAAAAAATAAAGTCAGGAATGGAAATGTACTTGCAATTTAAATAGAGTGGATCAGGGAAGGTCTCACTGAAAAAGTTTCATTTCAGTGGAGACTGAAGAAGGTGATGGAGGAAGTCATGCATATATTTGGTAAAAGAACCTTCCAGGCAGAGATAAAAGTAGAAACAACTGAAATGAGAGTACATCTTTGCATGCTTGAGAAGCCTCAAGATGGCTAAACAGAGTGAGCAAGAGAGTGGGTCGTAAGAGAAGTTAAAGAGATATCAGCAGTCAAACATGTAGGGCCTTCAAGATGCCCTTTTAAAGACTTTGACTTTTGTTCTGAAGAATATGGAAAATCATTCAAAGATTTAAATAGAACAACATGATCTTATTTATATTTTTATAGAATCACTCTGTGTTGCAAATAGCCTATGGGATGAGGTGGGGGATATGAGTGAAATCAGGAAAGCCAATTAGAAAGCTATTGTCATTATCTCATCATGAGACAGAGGTGGCTCAGACCAGGATGGTACCAGAAGATGTGAAGAGAAGTAATCCTGGATTTATTTTCTTATAGCTGTCAGAATTCCTGATTAATTACATGTAATATCTTTTGCTCCCCTTCACTAGATTTCTTTCTGTTTTATAAATTATGGATATATTTCTCTAACATAACAGAGAACAAGAAAAGAATTTATTATCTTTTTACCACTACTCAACCTTAAAAAAATATGAAATCTACATTTTAATATTTTCCCTTCTCCCCTCCAGTGTAAAGTTAGGTTTCCTAGAATCAGAGCCTGTGGCAGGACATGTGGGGAAATGGTTCACTGAGGGAATGATTTCAGGAGAACAGATGTGAGGAAAGCAGGATAGGGCAAGGGAGGAAGCTAAGTTAGCATGCTGTCTCAGCTGGACACTAGCTTCAGCCTGGTCCCATAGGAGCTCTAGAGCAAGAAATATACCACAGAGTTGTTTCTACTTTGAGTAAAGGGGGTTGGCCTCTCATACCCACTGAAAGTTGGAGAGGGCACAAGGAATAACCTCCACCAAAAATACCCATCCCCCATTTTCCCCCTAGAACAACTTGTTTATATCTAGATCACTCATTTCTTACTTAACAATTATATAATAGAATAATTTCCCTTTCTCTGAACTATATACTTCTGGTGCTTTATCCAGATTCCCCTCACCAGTAGCTCTGAGTGTTGACTCTAATATCTTACAGCCGCAGCCCTCTCCAGAGGATTTCTCAGCTGATGGCTGCTACCTTCCTAGGAGATGCCTTATTTACCCCTTGCCCAGAAGTGGCAGTCTTCAGCCAATGACTGATACAAAAGCCCAGGCCCTTTACCTCAAGGTAAGGAAACTGTGTGGAGCCATTTATACCGACAATGCTCCCCATGTGATCAGACTTAGACTAGACTTTAACTAAATTCACATCTTTGACTTCCTCCCCTGTCCTATCTTGCTAGTCTCATTTTCTTACAGGTTTTTCTTGAAAGCACTTTCTCAATAAATCATATGTAGAAAAATCCCCATCTCAGTCTCTGCTTCTGAGGACCCTTACCTAAGGAATGGTCCCCTTTTATATAATTAGGTGGGAAGACACCATAGCAATGTATAATGACATCATCTATATAAAAAGTAAAACAACAGGCTCTTCTCCAAATGATCAGAAATTTTACTTGTTCTACTTCCTTTGAATTTTAACATAATGCATTACATTTTATGCCTAAAAGTCTTTTACTTGTCTATCATATTCTTCTCTCAAAAAAAAACAGATTAATATATTTACAAGAGATAAAGAAGGGCACTATATCATAAATAAAGGGGACTATCAAACAAGAGGATCTAACAATAAATATTTATGCCCCAAACATGGAGCACCCAAAATAAACAACTAATAAGAAAGATAAAGGAACTCATTGATAATAATACAATAATAGTAGGGGACTTTAACACCCACTTACATCAATGGACAGACCATCGAAGCAGAAAATCAACAAGGAAACAATGGCTTTGGATGACACACTGGAACAGATGGACTTAACAGATATATTCAGAACATTTTATCCTAAAGTTGCAGAATACACATTCTTTTCAAGTGCACATGGCACACTCTCCAGAAAAAAACACATACTAGGTCCCAAATCAGGCCTCAACAAGTAGAAAAAGATTTAGATCAGACCATGCATATTTTCTGACCACAACACTATGAAACTTGAAATCAATCATAAGAAAAAATTGGAAAGACCACAAATACATGGAAATTAAACAACATGCTGCTAAAGAAGAATGGGTCAACCAGGAAATGAAAGAAGAAATTTAAAAACACATATAAAAAAATGAAAATATGATGGTCCAAAACCGTTGGGATGCAGAAAAATTGGTCCTATGAGGGAAGTATATAGCAATACAGGCTTGTATTAAGAAGCAAGAAAAATCTCAAATAAACAACCTAATTTTACACCTAAAGGAGCTAGAAAAAGAACTGCTGGCCTAAAGCCAGCAAAAGAAAAGAAATAAAAAATTAGAACAGAAGTAAATAATATAGAAACAAACAAAAAAAGGCAACAAAACAAAACAAAACAAACAAACAGAACAGATCAGTGAAACCAGGAGCTGGTTGTTTGAGAAAATTAATAACATTGATAAACCCCTAGCCAGACTTACCAAAAAGAGAACAGAGTGGCACTGGGGTGGCTCAGTCATTTGAGCTTCCAACTTTGGCTCAGGTCATGATCTTGTGGTTCATGGGTTTGAGCCCCACATCAGGCTAGCTTCTGTCAGCCTGCCAGCACAGAGCTCACTTCAGATCCTTTGTCTCCCTCTCTCTGCCTCTCCCCTGCTTGCACTCTCCCAAAAATAAATAAATACTTTAAAAAAAGAAAAGAGAAAAGACCCAAATAAATAAAATCACAAATGACAGAGGAGAAATAACAACCAACTCCACAGAAAGACAATTATAAGAGAATATTATAAAAAGTTATATGCCAACAAATTGGATAACCTGGAAGAAATGAACAAATCCCTAAGAACATATAAACTACCAAAATTGAAACAGGAAAAAATAGAAAAGTTGAATAGACAGATAAGCAAATAAATTGAATCAGTAATCAAAAATCTCCCAACAAAGTTCAGGGCCACGTGGCTTCACGGGTAAATTCTACTAAATATTTAAAGAACAGTTAATACCTATTCTTCTCAAACTGTTCCAAAAAGTAGAAATGGAAGGAAATTTCCAAACTCACTCTACAAGGCCAGCATTACCTTGATTCCAAAGCCAGACAAAGACTCTACTAAAAAAAGAGAATTACAATCCAATATCCCTGATGAACATTGATACAAAAACTCACAACAAAATACTAGCAAACCAAGACCAACAGTACATTAAAAGAATCACTCACCATGATCAAGTGGGATTTATTACTGGGCTGGAAGTGTGGTTCAATATTCACAAATCAATCAATGTGATATACCACATTAATAAAAGAAAGGATAAAACCATATGATCCTCTCAATAAATGCAGAAAAAGCATTTGACAACATATAGCATGCATTCTTGATAAAAACCCTCAACAAAGTAGGGATGGAGGGAATATAGCTCAACATAATAAAGGCCATCTATGAAAGACCCACAGCTAATATCATCCTCAATGGGGAAAAACTGAGAGCTTTCCCCAATGGTCAGGAACAAAACAGGGATGTCTACTCTCACCATTGTTATTTAACATAGTTCTGGAAGTCCTAGCCTCAGCAATCAGACAACAACAACAACAACAAAAGAAATAAAAGGCATCCAAATCAGCCAGGAAGAAGTCAAACTTTCGCTACTCACAGATGACATGATACTCCATGTAGAAAACCCAAGAGATTCTGCAAAAAAATTTCCTAGAACTGATACACAAATTCAGTGAGATTACAGGATACAAAATCAATGTACAGAAATGTGTTGCAATTCTACACACTAAAAATGAAGCAGCAGAAAGAGAAATCAAGGAATTGATCCCATTTACAGCTGCACCAAAAACCATAATACACCTAGAATAAACCTAACCAAGGAGGGAAAAGATCTGTACTCTGAAAACTATAGAACACTTATGAAAGAAATTGAAGAAGACACAAAGAAATGTTAAACATTCCATGCTCATGGATCAGAAGAACAAATATCATTAAATGTCTATACTACCCAAAGCAATCTACACATTTTGTGCAATCCTTATCAAAATACCACCAACATTTTCACAGAGCCAGAACAAACAATCCTAAAATGTGTGTGGAATCACAAAACACCATGAATAGTCAAAGAAATCCTGAAAAAGAAGAGTAAAACTGGGGACATCACAATTCTGGACTTCAAGCTATATTACAAAGCTGTAGTTATTAAGACAGTATGGTACTGGCACAAAAATAGACACATAAATCAATAGAATAGAATAGAAAAATGAGAAATGGAAAAACAAACAAACAAACAAGAAACCCAACAATGAACCCACAACTATATGGTCAACTCATCTCTGACAAAGGAGGAAAGAATATCTGATGGAAAAAAGACAGTCAACAAATGGTGTTGGGAAAACTGGACAGCAACATGTAAAAGAATGAAATTGGACCACTTTGTTACACCATACACAAAAATAAATTCAAACTGGATGAAAGGCCTAAGTGTGAGACCTGAAACCATAAAATCCTAGAACACAGGCGGTAACCTCTTTGACATTGGCCATTGTAACTTCTTACTAGATATGTCTCCTGAGGCAAAGGAAACAAAAGCACAAATAAACGATTGGGATTTCATCAAGATAATAAGCTTCTGCACAGTGAAGGAAATAACCAACAAAACTAAAAGGCAACTGACGGCATGGGAGAAGATATTTGCAAATGGCATATCTGATAAAGGGTTAGTATCCAAAATCTATAAAGAACTTAAAAAACTCAACACCCAAAAAACAAATAATCCAGTTAAAAAATGAATAGACATTTTCCCAAAGAAGACATACAGAAGGCTAATAGACACATGAAATGATATTTATCATCAGGGAACTACAAATCAAAACTACAATGAGATATCACCTCACACCTGTCAGAACGGCTAAAATTAACAACAGGTGTTGGCAAGGATGTGGAGAAAGGAGAACCCTGTTACCCTGTTGGTGGGAATAGAAACTGGTGCAGCCATTCTAGAAAACAGTATGGAGGTTCCTCAAAAAGTTAAAAATAGAACTACCCTATGATCCAGCAATTGCACTACTAGGTATTTACCCAAACAATACAAAAATACTGATTCAAAGGAATACATTCACCCCACTGTTTATAGCAGCAGCATCTATAATAGCCAAATTACAGAGAGAACTCAAATGCTCATCGACTAATGGATGGATAAGGAAGATGTGGTATTATAATACACAATATACAATGGAATATTACTCAACCTTAAGAAGAATGAATTCTTGCCATTTGCAATAACACAGATGGAGTTAGAGAGTATTATGCTAAGCAAAATAAGTCAGTCAGAGAAAGACAAATACCATATGATTTCAATCATATGTGGAATTTAAGAAACAAAACAAATGAATGTAGGGGAACAAAAATGAGGCAAACTCAGAAGCAGACTCTTATTTTTTTCCAAGAAACAGACTCTTAACTATAGAGAACAAACCAACAGTTACAGAGGAGAGGTGAGTCGGGGGATGGGTTAAATAGGTGATGGGGACTAAGGCGGGCACTTGTGATGAGCATTGGGTATTGTAATGTAAGTGATGAATCACTAAATTCTGCACCTGAAACTAATATTACATTGTATGTTAACTAACTGGAATTTAAATAAAAACTTGGAGGAATAAAAGATTGATATTAGATATGAAAAAATATTTTTTTTGCATTGTTCTACTTCCTTTGAACTTTAGCATAATGCATTATGCTAATAGTCTCCTACTTGTCCATTACATCCTTTTCTGAAAAAAAAAGATGAATATCTTTTTATTTCCTGTGTCTATAATACTCTGAGTATAAAATTTTCTTCTGAAAGAAATTATAATTACAAATAATATTAATCATAGAATTGATTAAGCATTATAAATTTGTTACAGATTTTAAAAAATCAATATTAAATATAAAAAGTGAATTTTTACTGGAAATGCATTTTAACAAGATGAATAAGATATTTTTTAATCAGTTCCAGTATCTGTGGATAATTCTCACTACTAAAATGAAAAAAAATGCCCAGCAGCAATTCTATTCTTATTTTCATAGTTGTTGTTAATAAGATGTTGTAATAAGATGTAATTTTATTTTTGTGTATGGTGTTATGAAGTGATCCAGTTTCATTCTTTTACACGTTGCCGTCCAGTTTTCCCAACACCATTTGTTGAAGAGACTGTCTTTTTTCCATTAGTAAGAGCTAAGACACCTCATTCAGATAAAACAAAATGAGAATGAGACTGGAACAATCTTTTTTTATTGAAGTATAATTAACATTTGGTGTTATATTAGTTTCAGGTGTACAATATGATTTAACAATTCTATACATTTCTCAGTGTTCATCAAGGTTAAGTATACTCTTGATCCTCTCTATCAGTATCCCTCTCTGGCAACCACCCACTTGTTCTCTGTATTCAAAACTGTTCTTTTGTTTGTCTCTTTTTGTCTTTGTTTGTTCATTTGTTTTATTTCTTAAATCCACATAAATGAATCATACGTTATTTGTCTCTCTGTGTCTGACTTACTTCACTTAGCATTATACCCTCTAGGTCCATCCATGTTGTTGCAAATGGCAAGACTTCATTCTTTTTTATGGCTGAGTCATTATTCCATTGTCTATATATACTACATCTTCTTTATCCATTCATCTATCAGTGGACACTGGGTTGCTTCCATAAATTGGCTACTGTAAATAATATTTCAATAAATACAGAAGTGCATATCTTTTTTGAATTAGTGTTTTTGGTTTCTTTGGGTAGATAGCCAGTAGTGGAATTACTGGACCAAAGGGTAATTCTATTTCTTAATTTTTTGAAAAAACTCCATACTGTTTTCCATAGCAGCTGTACTAATTTACATTCCTACTAACAGTGCATCACCAACACTTCTTATGTCTCGCCTTTTGAGTCTAGCCATTCTGATAGGTGTAAGGTGATATCTCATTGTGGTTTTACATTGCAGTTCACTGATGATGAGTGATGTTGAGCATCTTTTCATGTGTCTGTTGGTCAGCTGTATGTCTTCTTTGGAAAAAAAAAAGTCTATCCAGGGCCTCTGCCCATTTTTTAATTGATTATTATTTTGGTGTTGAGTTGCATAAGTTCTTTATATATTTTGGATCTTAACCCATTATCAGATATATCATTTGCAAATATCCTTTCCCATTCAGTAGGTTACTTTTTGTTTTGTTGATGCTTTCTTTTGCTATACAAAAGCTTTTTATTTTAGTGTAGCCTCAGTAGTTTAAATTTGGGTTTTTTTTTCTCTTGCCTGAGGAGACATATCTAGAAAAATGTTTCTATGGCCAATATCAAGAAATTACTGCATATGTTTTCTTCTAGTTTTGTGGTTTCAGGTCTCACAGTTAGGTCTTTAATCCATTTTGACTTTCTTTTTGTGTATGGTGTATGAATGTTGTCCAGTTTCATTCTTCTGTATGGATCTGTCCAGTTTCCCAACACCATTTGTTAAAGAGTGAATGGAAAAAAATTTATCATAGCAATATCACAATTCTTTGAACGGCTTCTGAGTTAAATGCCAGAAAGCACCTAGAGACTTAGCTTCAATAACAAATTTTAATAATTTGTAAGATAGCATCTTGATAAGGTCCTTTTTCAATTTTGTTGAAAACAAATCATTAGAAACCACTTGACTTGCCACAGATTTTTTAATACAGTAGCTAGAGATTTCCTTTCTCAACACCAGCAACAAAAATTCCAAATAACTCTTTTGGCATCCCAAAGCCTTTTAGACTCTAAAAGGAATGAACCATAGTAAATAAAAGATATTCTTTGCTTCCAAAATGACTCTATCTTTCCTCAGATATGCTGGGCTTTTTTTTTTTACCATGAGTCAATTTGGGTAGATGGTTTTTTGAAACACTTTATCCAGGTTGGAGTCAACCAATCACTCTTCCACCTAACTGAATCTTGTGTTTATATTTCAAATTCTTTTCAGTTGGCTCTAAACATAACTAAAGATATTTTAATGTCTTTTCCTCAACCATGTAAATTCCTCTCATGCTTTGTCTCACCATAACTCTTAAGTTGTGTTAATGACAGAGAGCACAACACAAAAAAGTAATTATATAACTACATATAGATATGTGAAAAAGATGAAGTCAGCAAGTGCAGAATTTGGAGGATTTGCCTGGAACAGATTTGAAAGATAAAGTAAAATAAGTATCTATTTTTAGAGAGGACCACAAAGGGCTTTCGATTTTTGTTTCATCCGTCATTGTTTGTCCTTTTGGTCATCTTTTTTGTTTTATCAAGGTATTGAGGTGATCATGTAGTGCTTGGTAAGAGCTTTAAGAAAAGGAATCACACAAAGTAACCATGAAAATCAATAGCCTTCCAGTGACCTTTAGACATTTAATCCCAATTAGCCCCAACAAAACTATATCATCTGTGTGGTTTATAAAGAAGTTCTTTTTCTTTAAGATTATTTGAAAGTTTCCAGTAATTATTTTTTATTCACCAGGTGACCATCTAGTAACATGACCGAAACTTCTAATGCTTTAAAAACAAAAAACTCTGATGGCAATAATAGACCTTTTGAGGAGGAATAGAAATTGTTTCAAAGTGTAAGGAGATTTCTTGTTCAAATTATGGTTCAAATCACACATTCCAATAAATGCTGTAAGGAAAAAGACCAGAGTTCTGGGAGAAAGAGTAACAGTGGAATCTTAGTTTAGACTGGGAAATAAGAGAAGTCCTCTCTAAGTAACTAACATTTAAGTCAAGACCCAAGGGAGAAATAGGCTTCATTAAAGTGATGGAAAAAAATATGTAAATATCAAACCAAATAGAAACAATTCTCAGATAAAGTGAAAGAGACACCAAGGAGAGTTCATTCAAAGAAAACAAACAATCCAGAAAGTAAGCTGGAACTGACAAAAGAACTCAGTTTGAAAATTAACATGTGATGAGATAAAGCAAGTGCTGGGCTTTACAGAACTTTATAGAACATATTTTAGTAAACATGAATGCAATAAGAAAAGAGTTTAAAGACTAAATGAAAAATAACTTCACAGAATAGAAAGTAGAAATTTTAATGCTAAGGAAATAAAAGAAGATCGAAATATATCCTATAAATTATAAACTGCCTGGACAAGACAGATACAGCTAAAATTCAAATGAAGGCAGAAGAAAAGTTTAATGTAATAATGGTGAATGAATAGAGAAAAATATAGAGAATAAAACAAATGGTGTAATAATATAGGCATAGAAGTCACAGAAACAATCTCATATTAGAATAGTAAGATATTTAGGGGCATCAGGTGATTCAATCTGTTAAGTCTGCCTGGGATTCCCTCTCTCTTCCTCTCTCTCTCTCTCTCTCTCTCTCAAAAGAAATAAATAAACTTAAAAAAAGAGAACATCAGGATATTTAGATATCCCTGAAATAGTGAACCCTACAAGGAAAACCAAATTGATACGAATATATATATTTATTTTTACATATTTTATATACTATGTTTATACATTATAAATATAAAATCGTATTTTATATATTACCTTATTATGTATATTTATAGATTATGTATATTTATTATATATTTAAATATATTTAAAAATAGAATACAGGAAAAATTTCTTAAAATAAACAAATCTGAAAATAAAAATATGCACATAAAAATGGTACACCACACATCAAATAATAATAATTATATACTGGGTATAAATGACAGATTCTGCTTATTGTTGAACTTTAAGAATAAAAACAAAAGTCCTCATATATGTCAGCAAAAAATAAAAATAAAATCACTTAAAAGTTGAGCTGAGAATCAGACTGGCTTCTCACAGTAACATTCGATGCCAGAAGACAATGGAGAAAGGTCTATAAATTATAAGGGGAAAATGGGTATGACTTACAAATATTAAACCCAAGTTGTCAATCAAATAAAAAGGTTAGGAGATGTTTTCAAATGTGAAATCTCTCGACTCCTAGCACCCACGAGCTCCTCAATGAAAAGCACTTCACGCTGATAAAATCAGTTACCCACAAGCTGATTCAAAATTAAGAACCCTAACACATTCAATGGTAAGTGATGATCATCATATAAACAAAGAACTAAGACCAAACAACTAGGAAAAAATTATCCCAGAAGACAACCAAAATACCATAGTTTGTGCTCACAACAATGAGGGAGTAAATGGGTTGGAACTTACTCTTCAACCATGAACAAATATAACGCTGGCCAAATATATATGAAATAAATGTTTTTGGACATTGAGGAACATCCAGTAAAGGGCTGTGAGCCTGAAAGGAAATAAATGCCTAGGTCATACAATAGCCCCAGTTTTCAGACAGTAAACAAGTTCTGGGCCTTGGGTTCAGGTAGGGGAAATCTGAACAAAGTTCGAGTAGTTCCCTCTCAGTTGAAGGAACAGATATTAGAATTTAGAGTGGCCCAGGAAACTACAATTTTCAGAGTAGAAATACTACAGAGAAGGAACTCTTCAGAAAAAGGCTCCAGATATCTAAATAAGGATCCCTGTGAGTCTTTGACTGAATAGTAATCTTTCTCTGCACAGCATGAAATTCATTAAGACTGAACAAAGACATGTGAAGAAAGAAAAAACTGCTACAGAATGGAAGCCACATAATGTCATAGTTTATACAGGGCCAGGGCTATTCAAATTTCTCCAGCCAGAGCAGAAAGACATTGTTAAATGTACATGACATTTACAAGTGAGCCTAAAAATAGGCTCACATCTGGGGCTAAACTGGTACTACAGGAAAATCTACCCTAGACATATCCTTAAAAACCTTTCAAAAAGAAAAAAAAGAGGCTAGAAAATATCAAACTGAATCAAGAGTCATTTAATTGTCAGAACAAAATCCACACCATTTAAAGAAACAATAAAATATGGCAGTTAACAATGAAATATGTACAATGTCTGGCATTCAGTTGAAAACTGCCAGGCATATAAAGAGAGGGAAAAGTGACCAAAATCGAAAACAATTTCATAGAAAGAGATGCAAAAATGATAAAGTTTATGGAATTATAACAAGAAGGATAAAATAACTCTTATAAATATGTTCAATGTGCTTAAGAACTTAAAGAAAAACATGAACATAATATGGAGAGAAATGGAAGATTTTTTTTTTTAAAGAACTATTTTTATTTATTTTTGGGACAGAGAGAGACAGAGCATGAACGGGGGAGGGGCAGAGAGAGAGGGAGACACAGAATCGGAAACAGGCTCCAGGCTCCGAGCCATCAGCCCAGAGCCCATCAGCCCAGAGCCCGACGCGGGGCTCGAACTCCCGGACCGCGAGATCGTGACCTGGCTGAAGTCGGACGCTCAACCGACTGCGCCACCCAGGCGCCCCTGGAAGATTTTTTTTAAAAAAGAATCAAATGGAAGTGTTAGAAAAGAAAAATAAAATATCTAAAGTAGAAATTACATTGCATTGTATTAATCACAGGTTAGACATAAAAGGTCAGTGAACTTGGAAACAAAGCAATACAAAACATCCAAAATGAAGCACAAAGAGGAAAGATAAAAATGAATGAAGCCCTAAGTAATGTGTGAAACAATAGCAAGCAGTCTAGCATACATGTAATTGGGATCTCAGAAAGAGAGAAAAAGGAGGAGAGAAAAAATGTACTTGAAGGAGTAATAGTAGAGCCTTAAAATGCACAATGCTAAAACATGGTAATATTGAAAGAAAAAAATAGGTAAATCTAACATTATAGGGGTGCCTGGGTGGCTCAATCGGTTAAGCTTCCAACATCAGCTCAGGTCATTCCAACTCCAGCGCCCAGGTCATGATCTCACAGTTCATGAGTTCGAGCCCTGTAGCAGGCTCTATGCTGACAGCTCAGAGCCTAGAGCCTGCTTGGAATTCTGTGTCCCCCTCTCTCTCTGCCCCTCCCCTGCTCACACTCTATCTCTCTCTCGCAAAAATAAAAACATTTTAAATTAAAAAAAAAAAAAATTCGGGGCACCTGGGTGGCTTAGTTGGTTAAGCTTCCGACTTTGGCACAGGTCATGCATGATCTCGGGGTTAGTGAGTTGGAGCCCCGCGTTGGGCTCTGTGCTGACAGCTCAGCACAGATTCTGATTCTGTTTCTGATTCTGATTCTGATTCTGAATCTGTTTCAGATTCTGTGGCTCCCTCTCTCTCTGACCGTCCCCCGTTCATGCTCTGTCTCTGTCTCAAAAATAAATAAACGTTAAAAAACATTTTTTTAAATCTAACACTATAGTGGTAGATCGAAAACTCTCCTCTCAATAACTGATATAAAAAGTACAGAAATTAGTAAAGATATAGGAGACCTGAAAGAATTTGAATTGTCAGACATTTCTGGACAACTCCAGCCATCAACTGCAGAATATGCATCCTTTTCAAGTACACATGGAACACTTATCAAGACAGAATAGATGCTAGGCTATTAGCCAAGTCTCAATAAATTTCAAAAGATCAAAATCATAAGAAAATTTAATTAGAAATTCCTAACTAAAAAACATCTGGAAATACCCAAAATATTTGGGAATTAAATTACATAATTTCATAAGAACTCATATCTCAAAAAAAAATAGAGAAAATAAGAAAGAAATCTAAACTAAATCGTAATTAAAATGTGGTATATACAAACTAGAGGATGCATGTAAATCATGCCTTTGGAAATTATGGCTTAAAATGCTTATACTAGAAAAGAAAAAAAGTTAAAGTCAATAAAATAGAAAACTGAAATGCAACAGAGTAAAATAAATAGTACAAAAAAGCTGGTTCTTTGAAATTTTTTTTAGTGTTTATATTTATTTTTGAGACAGAGACAGAGCATGAGTGGGGGAGGCGCAGAGAGAGAGGGAGACAGAATCCAAAGCAGATTCCAGGCTCCCAGCTGTCAGCACAGAGCCCGATGCTGGGTTTGAACTCGTCAACTGCGAGATTATGACCTGAGCCGAAGTCGGATGCTCAACTGACTGAGCCACCCAGGCGCCCCCAAAAAGCTGGTTCTTTGCAAGAAAAAAGAAATCAATGAATTTGACAAAACTTTAGGTAGAATGATCAAGAAAACAAAACACAAATTATGGATATCAAGAATAAAATAAAGAACCTCACTATAGATCCCGTGAATATTACAAGAACAGTAAGTGAATATTATAATCTGACTTAACAAGAAATAAAAAACCTGAATAACCCTAAAAATAGGATATTAAAATTTGAAGCTGAAATTTTTCCCTAAAAAAAATTCAAAATCAAATGATTTTATTAATGACTTTTCTCAAAAAAATTTAAAGGTATTATGCTAATCCTACCCAAGTTCTTTCAGAACATTAAAAAGAAAATCCATATCCTTACTCATTTTCTGAGGCCAACATTACCTTGATACCAAAACCAGATGAAGACATTGTAAGAAAAGGAGGCTACAGACCAATGTCATTATCTACATAGATAAAACAATTCCTTAATAATCGCAACAAATTAGATCAAGTAATATGTATAAAGAATAATATATCTTGGGGCGCCTGGGTGGCGCAGTCGGTTGAGCGTCCGACTTCAGCCAGGTCACGATCTCGCGGTCCGTGAGTTCGAGCCCCGCGTCGGGCTCTGGGCTGACGGCTCAGAGCCTGGAGCCTGTTTCCGATTCTGTGTCTCCCTCTCTCTCTCTGCCCCTCCCCCGTTCGTGCTCTGTCTCTCTCTGTCCCAAAAATAAATAAACGTTGAAAAAAAAAAAAAAAAGGAATAATATATCTTGACAAAGTGGAATTTACCCCCAGTTTGCTAAATTGGTTTTGGAATATTTGGAAATCAATGTAATTTAACATGTAATTTAACATGCTGACAAAGTTTTTAAAAATACAGAATCATCTTAATAGATGTAGAAAATGCACTTAACAGATGTTCATGATAAAAAAAAAAAACCTCTCACTTCTTATAGAACAGAAGGAATTTGATCAAAACCATTCATCAATATCCTAAAAGCTAACGTCACACTTGTGAAAAAATAAATGCTTTCACCCAGATTGTGAACAAAGGAAGGGTGTCCACACCCACCACTTCAAATTTGTTCTAGGAGTCACAGCAATCCAATAAGGTAAGAAACATAAATGAAAATGATACACATTGGAAAAAGTGTGATATTGTGATTTTTAAAAGAAAGAATTTCTTATTCTTGCTCTTGTCCCTAGAACAGGGCTCTAAAAACACCTTGCAATTTCCTGTAATAAAAGCAATAAAGTTGTCTTTTGTTATGTTAAGGAGGTGACTTTAAAAGACCCTAGGGATATTCATCAGAGGAGCCAATCATCTGATTAGAGGGATGTAAGTTTCAGTCCCACCCCCTGACCTCTGAAGAGTGGATAGTTGCTGGAGATGGGGCTGGAGTCCATCATCAATGGCAATTAGGCCTATGTATTAAAGCGTCCATCAAAACCCAAAAGGAAGGGGTTTGGAGAGCTTCCTATACACATTCATGTATGGGGAGGGTGATGCATCCCAACTCTACAGGGATAGAAGCTCCTGCATTCAGGATCCTCCCAGACCTCACCCTATCTATCTCTTCATTTGGATGCTCATCTGTATCCTTTATCATATCCTTTAACATATCCTTTAATCAACTGGTAAACATAAGTGTTTCCCTGAGTTCTGTGAACCTCTCTAGCAAATAATCAAATCCAAGGAGAGGTCATGGGAACTTCCAATTCCTAGCCAAATCGGACAAAAGTCATGGGTAACCTGGGGACCTCCTACTTGCAACTGGCATCCGCATTGCTGGGAGGGGCAGTCTTGTGGGACTGAGTCCTTAACCTATCGGATCTGATGTTATTTCTAGGTAGATGGTGTCAGAATTGAGTAAAATGACAGGACACCCAGCTGGTATCATAGAGAATGTTTTGGTATGGAAAAAATCCCAAACATTTGGAGACCAGAAGTGTCAGAAGTGTTGTGAGTGTGGCAGCAGTGTAAGAGTAAAGGAGATACACAAGAGGAGAATTGGGTTTTTCCCTAACACAAAAAGTAAAATTGCTTTTTTTTTATAGATTGCAGGGCAATGTATGTTGTAGAAAATCCTGAGGGATCTAAAAAAAAAAAACCTGCGAGAACTAGTAAATGAGTTAAGCAAGGTCACAGGACACAAGGTCAGTATATGAAACATATTGTTTTGGTGGTGCCTGGGTGGCTCAGTCAGTTAAGTGTCAGACTCTTGATTTTGGTTCAGGTCATGATCTCATGGTTCCTGAGTTCGAGCCCCGCATCAGGCTCTGTGCTCACAGTGTGAAGCCGGCTTGGGAGTCTCTCTCTTCCTCTTCTCTGCCCTCCCACACTTGTGCTCATTCTCGAGTACACACTCTCTCTCTCTCAAATAAATAAATAAACTTTAAAAAATTTAAAAAAACCCAAATTGTTTCTATATTCAAATTATGAACAATTGAGAATTGAAATTTATAATTACATCAACAAATATAAAACACTTAGGGACAAACTTACAGTGAAAGCTACAAAGCACTTCTAAAAGGACTAAAGACCCAAATAAATGGAGAGAGATATCAAGTTCATGGATTAGAATGGTCAATATCATTAAGATTTCAATTCTCCCCAAATTGATCTATAAATTCAATGCCATGCCTATCAAACTACCAGAGGATTCTGTTTGTCTGTAATTAACAAGTTCATTCTATGAATTTAAATGGAACTATGCGAGACCTAAAATAGCCAGAACCATTTTGAAGAAGACAAAATTGAGAAGACTTACACTACCTGGTTTTAAGAGTTAATAGAAAGCTATAATAATCAAAATAGTATGATTATGGAGTGAGGATAAACACAGATGAATACAACCAAATAGATATTCCACAAATAAACACATATGTGTAGTCAACTGAGAGTTTTGACAAAGTTCCGAGGCAATTCAATGGGAAAAGGATACTTTTTTCAACAAATGGTGCTAGAACATTATCCAAATGGTAAAAAACAAATATTAATCTCATACCATACCCAAATAGTAACTTGAAGTAGATCATAGTCCTACATATAAATACTAAAAATATAAAACATAGAGGAAAAAAAATCTAGAAGAAAATCTTGTAAGCTTGGAGTTGGAGTTAGTGAAGATTTCCTTAGATAAGGTAAAAAAAAAGCATGAAACATTGGACTTTAAAAAATCTCCTGCCTTTTGAAAAAAATATTCATAATACATAAATCTGAAAAAGGACTAATATCATACACACACACACACACACACATACACACTATATGTATACACACTTTTGCAATGCAATGTTAGAGGACAAACAACTCAGTTTAAAAATGGGCAAAAGATTTGAACAAACACTTCACAAAACAACATATACGGCCAATAAGCACATTGAAAGATGCTAATATCACTAGTTATAAGGAAAATGAAAATTAAACCATGGTCAGATATGAATACACAGCACAATGGCAAAATTTTTAAAAGCTGACAATGCCAAGTGTTTGTGAGCATGTGAAGCAAGTAGAATTCTTATACACGGTTGGTGGGAATATGAACTGTCATAGTCACTATAGAAAATGGTTTAGCAGTGTCTTGCAAAATTAAACATATGCTTACTAAATGACCTAGCAAGTACACTCTTATTTATTTATTTATTTATTTATTTATTTATTTATTTATTTAATTATTTTTTAAAGTAGGCTCCATACCCCACACAGAGCCCAGCGCGGGGCTTGAACTGATGAGCCTGAGATCAAGACCCAAGCTGAGCCTGATACTTAACTGACTGAGCCAACCAGGTGCTCTCCACTTTCTTTTTTCACTTCCCCCAAATTAAAACACATTTCTACACACAGAAAGAATATGTACAAGAATGTTCACAGGTTTGTTTGTTTAATGACAAAAAACACAAACAGCTAAAATGTCCATCAACAAGTGAATGACCAAACACACAACATGGCTTATTCATACAATGAACTACTACTCAACAATAAAAAGGAAAAAACTATTGTTGCACACAACATGGATAAGTCCCCCAAAGAAGCCAGAAAAAGAAGTACGTACTGTATATGGCTACATTTATTGAAAACTCTGGAAAACGAATCTATGTCACATAGCAGATCAGTGGCTATATGGGACAGGAGAGAATGATTGGCTGGGAAGGAAAGGTAGGAGGTGATGTAAATGTTTCATGCCTTGAATATGGTGGTAGTAACATGTCAAAACTCATCAAATTGTATATTTAAAGTGAGTGCATTTGATTGTATGCAAGTTGGACCTCAGTAAAATTGGAAGAAAATAACAAAAAGATATATAACATCTTATTCTGAATATAATTTCTCCGAAAATAATGTGTATATTTCCTGCAAGCTTTTGTTTAAAATATGTGTATTTCAGGAGCACCTGGGTGGCTCAGTGGGTTAAGTGTCTAACTTCTGCTTAGGTCATGCTCTTGCAGTTCGTGGGTATGTCAATTGTGCTGACAACTCAGAGCCTGGAACCTGCTTTGGATTCTGTGTCTCCCTCTCTCCTTCTGCCCCTCCCCCCCTCTCAAAAATAAATAAACATAAAAAAATTAAAAAAAATAAAATATGTGTATTTCAAACTTTTTATTAACTAAATCCTGTCTTCCAATTGAAAAACATACCATACATTCTATAAATAGAAAAATAATGTAACATGACCCAGCAATAGCACTGCTAGGAATTTATCCAAGGGATACAGGAGCACTGATGCATAGGGCCACTTGTACACCAATGTTCATAGCAGCACTCTCAACAATAGCCAAATTATGGAAAGAGCCTAAATGTCCATCAACTGATGAATGGATAAAGAAATTGTGGTTTATATACACAATGGAATATTACGTGGCAATGAGAAAAAATGAAATATGGCCTTTTGTAGCAACGTGGATGGAACTGGAGAGTGTGATGCTAAGTGAAATAAGCCATACAGAGAAAGACAGATACCATATGGTCTCGCTCTTATGTGGATCCTGAGAAACATAACAGGAACCCATGGGGGAGGGGAAGGAAAAAAAAAAAAAAAGAGGTTAGAATGGGAAAGAGCCAAAGCATAAGAGACTGTTAAAAACTGAGAACAAACTGAGGGTTGATGGGGGGTGGGAGGGAGGAGAGGGTGGGTGATGGGTATTGAGGAGGGCACCTGTTGGGATGAGCACTGGGTGTTGTATGGAAACCAATTTGTCAATAAATTTCAGAAAAAAAAAAAAAAATAAAAAAATAAAAAAAAAAAATAAAAAAAAAAAAATAAAAAAAAAAAAAAAAAAAAAAAGAAAAATAATGTAACAAAAATAAGAAGGTATGAAGTATTTTTATAGTAGAGAGAAAACCCATATTATCTAAGAAGGAAACATACACACACACAAAGAATGAAAAGTATAGCTTTACATTTTTAGGGCAGTGAAAATACTCTGTATGATATTAAGGTGACAGATATGAAGCATTATACTTTTGTCCAAACCCATAGAATGCACAACACCAATAGTAAACCCTAAGGTAAACCATTGACTTTGGGTGATTATGATGTGTCAATGTAGGTTCGACCTTGGTGAAATAATGTACTATTCAGGAGAGTGATGTTGATAATAAGAGAAGCTAGGCATGCAGGACAGCAAGACATATATATGAAACCTCTGTACCTTCCAATCAATTTTCCATAAACTAAAACTGTTCTAACAATTAAAGCCTTTTAAAAAAATAGAACTCTTCATCTAAAAAGAATTAATTTCTCTCCAGTTCCATCCACGTTGCTGCAAGGGGCCATATTTCAGTCTTTCTTATTGCCAGGTAGTATTCCATTGTGTATATAAACCATATGTTTTCACTCTTATGTGGATCCTGAGAAACTTAACAGAAGACCATGGGGGAGGGGAAGGAAAAAAAGAGGGAGAGAGCCAAACCATAAGAGACTCTTAAAAAATGAGAATAAACTAGGGTTGATGGGGGGTGGGAGGGAGGGGAGGGTGGGTGATGGGCATTGAAGAGGGCACCTTTTGGGATGAGCACTGAGTGTTGTATGGAAAACAATTTGACAACAAATTTCATATTAAAAATATAAAAAATAAAAAACACACAAAAAAATAAAAATAAAAAGAATTAATTTTACTTTATGCAAATTATACATTAATAAAAGAAATTAATGGGGAGAAAAGCATAGCTTCAATTCATAGTAATTTTTATGATCATGTTGTTGAATAAATATCTGCAAATCCAGCAATTCCTTCAGCATATTTTTTCTAGTAAATTCAAGTATGGTAAATGTAATACACTTAAAAGGCTTGTATAGTATGATCCTAGTTTATGAAACTATTTTTATTTATCTACTTGCCTACCACCTACGTATCCATAGTTTTGTGGATGTTCATAAAAGTACGTTTGGAATTATTACCAAGTGCTTGTTATCTCTGGCCAAGTTGAGTAAATTGTTGCTCTCTTTGTATCTGTCTGTAGCACTTAAAGTTTCAGGTTATTGCTCAAAAATCACTTTCTCCTTGAGGCCTTCCCTGGTCAACTTAAAACTGAATCCTCACCGCACCTACCATTCTCAGTCTCTCTTCCCTGATTTATTTTTCTCCAGTGAACTCTATCACCATCTCACATACTATTTTTTTTATTTTAATCAACTTTATTGCAATGTAATTTACATGCAATTAAATGCACTCATTTAAGTATATGCTTGGTCTTTTTCCTGTAATGACTTTGATTTTGGTGTCAGAGTACTTGTGCCCTGAAAATGACTTAGACTCATAAAATCAGTTTGTATAAGACTGGTATTATTTTTTCCTTAAATGTTTGGTAGAATTCGCCAAAGAAGCCATCCAAATCTTGAGTTCTCTTTGTTAGGAAAATTTTAGTTATTTATTTAATTTTCTTGGTTGTCAGTTTGGTAACTTGTAACTCTCAAGGCATGTGTGTATTTAATTTAAATGTTTTGTTTACTGACATGAATTTGGTCATGACAATATTCCTTAATATTTTTTGTAATGTTTATTTATTTTGAGAGAGAGAGAGAGAGAGAGCAATAGAGCATGAGCAGGGGAGGGGCAGAGATAGAGGGAGAGAGAGAATCCCAAGCAGGCTCTCTGCTGTCAGCACAGAGCTTGTCACAGGGCTCGAAGTCACGGACATTGAGATCATGAAATTAAGAGTCAGGCACTTAACTGACTGAGCCACCCAGGTGCCCTTTCTTAATATCCCTTTAATATTGAGTATCTGTAGTAATGACACACTAACATTCCTGATATTGGTAATTTGTGATTTTCCTTTTTATTGATCAGTTTCACTAGAGCTTTATCAACTTTATATATCTTTAAAAAGAACCAGTTTGCGGTTCACTGACTTTTTCTATCACTTGTTCATTTGCTATTATACTGATCTCTGCTCTTACCTCTTTAATTTCCTTCCTTTTATTTACTTTGGGCTCAATTTGCCCTCTTATTCTATCTTCTTAAGATGGAAGCTTAGCTCATTGATTTTAGAACTGCTTTGTTTTCTTTCCTTTTTTCTTTCTTTCTTTCTTTCTTTCTTTTTTTTTTGAACTGCTTTCTTTTCTAACGCAAGCATGTAAGCCTATGAATTTCTCAGGAAGTAGTTCTTCGGCTCCTTTTTTACAAATTGTGGTACACTTTCTTTTCATTTTAATTCAGTTCAAAATATTTTCTAATTCCCCTATGATTCTCTCTTTGACCCACAGGTTATTTAAAAATGCATTATTACCTTCAAGTATTTGGCAATTTGTCAAAATCTTTCTCGTATGGATTTGTGATTTAACTCCATTGTAGTCATAGAACTCCTTCTTTATTGTTTTCTCTTTTTTTTCCTTCTAAGTTTATTTATTTATTTTGAGAGAGACAGAGGGAGCACAAGTGGGGGAAGGGCAGACAGAGGGAGAGAGAGAGAGAATCCCAAGCGGGATCTGCACTGCCAGCACAGAGCACGATGTGGGGCTCAAACCCACGAAGCCACGATATCATGACCTGGGCAGAAAACAAGAGTCAGACACTTACCCGACTGAGCCACTCAGGTGCCCCGTTCCAGTATTTTCTAGCCCTGCTTATTTTCTGTATACTTCTTCCATCAACTACTGGAAAGGGAGTGCTGAAACTTTGTACTATGATTATAGATTTGTCTTGTTTTCTTTCCAGTACTGTCAGGAATGGCTTCATAGATTTTCAAGCTCTCATTGGGAATAAACAAATGGGATGGTTATGTTGCCTTTACTGATTAAATCTTGTTGTTATGCTCCTTTTCCTCCCTGTTAATAGTTTCTCTTCTGAAATCTTTGTCCGACCTTCCAACTTTAGGGTGTTTAAAATTTGCATGGAATATCTCTTTTCAGTCCTTTACTTTTAAGGTAACTAATTTATATACAGCCTGGCAATCTCTGTCTTTTAATTAGAGTTCTTAGATGACTTATAGTTTATGCTATTACTGATTCTGTTGGGTCTACCCTACTACCTTGCTATTTGTACTATCGAACTTTGTTCATCTTTTCCTGTTTTTTTCCTGGTTTTTTTTTGAGTATTATTATTCCATTTTATCTCTACCATTTGTTGTATTTTATTGGTTCTTCTAAGATGTGCAATATAAATGTTTAATGTATCACGGTCTGTCTTCAAATAACATACCTTTCCCCATATAACATCGAACCTTCACAACAGTATACTTCCATCACCCAACTCCAGTTTTCCCTTCCGTGCCAGGGTGTCATGTTTTAATTCTACATATGTTATAAGCCCCATAACACACTGCTATTATTTTCACTTTAAGTGTTTAATTATCTTTTTAAGGGTTAAAAATATTATAGGGGCGCCTGGGTGGCTCGGTCGGTTGAGCGTCCGACTTCGGCTCAGGTCATGATCTCACAGTCTGTGAGTTCGAGCCCCGCGTCAGGCTCTGTGCTGACAGCTCAGAGCCTGGAGCCTGTTTCGGATTCTGTGTCTCCCTCTCTCTCTGCCCCTCCCCTGTTCATGCTCTGTCTCTCTCTGTCTCAAAAATAAATAAACATTAAAAAAAAATTTTTTTTAAATAAAAAAAATATTATAAACATCCTTACCGCCCACCCACGTTTCCCCAGCTGTCCACTGAGGGGCCCTAGGACACTATAGCAAACTCACAGGGTCACCATAAGGTATTTAAAATTTTCTAGGAAAACCTAATATTTGACATCTGCTAGACAAGGCAAGAACTACTACTAGCTTGAGATAGTTGATAGCTTCGATATTCAACTACGCTTCCTTCCTTTTGCGGATGTCATATTTTAAGAAGCTAGCAGCTTCTGTGATATACAGCAAGTATCACACAAAAAAATCAATGTGAAAATGAAGAGAGTGGTCTCTGATCTGATTCTAAAGTTTGAAAACTGCAATACTCAACAGGTGCATACATGCAATTAGTAAGTAATTGTGGTTGTTTGATTTAAATTAAAATGCTAGATTTTCTTCCAAATTACATGTATTATTATTTCAAATGGCTACTAGGTTCTTCAGACATAAATACTTTAAGTTGTAAGGCCCTAACTATTTAATAAACAAAAAGACTAAGCATTTCTTTTGGTCTATGGATGCTGTGGGGGAAAAAAATTACTGAGCCAGGAAGGATACCATGAATGGAGAAACTCTGAGAACCTTTGCCATTGAATATTATCCAGACACTAAAAATAATTAACTAGATGATTTTACAGATGACTTGGAAGAACTTCTATTAAGTATTGTCAAGGGAGAAGAGCAAGATTCAAAAAAAATTATATATATATATATATATATATATATATATGTAAAATAAGCTCATTTTTACAAAAATTAACAAAATCCTCCAATTTGGGTGGATTTGTATTTGATATGCTTGCCTCTTTCCTCTTTTCTAGTTATTTTAAGGAAATTAAGGATGGTTCACAAAAAAAAAATGAAATAACTTAAGTTTGACTAAAGATGTGTGTTGAAACTGGAACTTGTTCTTGTATAGAATGAGAGCTTAAGTCATTTTTATTTAAATATTAAATAAAAGAATGACCCTTAGAAGCTGGAGGACTTTGAAATACCTTGGTTACATTAGAAAGAAAGAAAGAAAGAAAGAAAGAAAGAAAGAAAGAAAGAAAGAAAGAAAGAAAGAACAATAAAAACCCTCTTTATTTAAAAGAATAACCAGAATTGTGACTGACCAAAAAGGTGAAGATATGTAAATGATCCTATCTAATCACATCTACAATGTTTGATGGCTCCAGAGGGCAAATTGTTGGACCAGGAATATTGCTCCATCTTCTTCCAAAGTATGGATATTAGAAAATAAAAAGATGAAGACTTGTCATATTATTGAATTTTTTTTTTACTTATTTCTGTAAATTATACCTCACCAGTGAGTTCATCCCCATGAGAAATATCTCTTACTCTCTCCAATGTGGGTTTCTCAATACTTTTTTTTTTTAATGGACAAGATATTAAACACTCTACATTCTCAGTCACATCAGGACATTGGAGTCCCCTTTTTACAATCCAAAGATATTGCCTGACCTCTGTTTATTTTAAGACATAAGCAGCCGGAAGCTTCTGATACATCAGATTTGGTGTCTGGGAAAGGGAAGAAAGAATAGAAAAAGATATTCCAATACAGGCACTAAATAATACCCATTACCAGTACTGATGAATTAACTATCCTAAAACCCCATGATCCCTCAGGGGTAAGTCCAATATACCACATCCTATCACTGTGCCTGGTATACAGTAATGTTCAATAAATCTCTTGATTGAGTGAATAAACATATTTCTCCCATACATGGACATTATGGAATTGTCATTCCCTGTGATTTACTCCGTTTCTTTTAGGACATATGGTATATTCCCATAGTGCCTAAACATGCAAACAAAAAGAACAAAAAATCGCCCCAAACCTTGACTATTTTGGTTGAGCAACAAAAAAGTTCTAGAATCTGTAGTGTCCAAAACAGTACTGACCAGCCATGTGGCAATTTATATTTAAATTAAATAACATATAAAATTCGTTTCTTGGAGCACCTGAGTGGCTCAGTTGGTTAAGCATCTGACTCTTGACTTCAGCTCATATGATCTCACAGTTCATGAGTTCAAGTCCCACGTGGGGCTTTGCACTGACAGTGGGGAGCCTGCTTGGGATCCTCTGTCTCCTTCTCTCTCTGCCCCTCCCCGCCCTCTCTCAAAATAAATAAATAAATAAGCTTTTAATAAAATAAGGTTCTCAGTTGCCCTGGCTAATGTCAAATGTTCAAAAACTACATGTGGCTATTGGCTATAGCATCAGCCAAGTCAAGTACAAAACATTTACATCAACAAAAAAAAATTCAAAGTTCTGTGGCATGAAAAGTTCTAGATGATTGCCTGAAATTTTTCCATTTCACCCGGATGTTCTTTTACTTTTATAAACATATCAGAGGTGCAAGACCTTTCCTAAATATATGGTAGAGTCCCTTAAGGAAAATGATTTGGGGAGTCAAGTTTTCCTGTGATTGGGGCTTGTGAGAACTACAAGATTGAGAAGGGCCTGTTAATACATGCTGAAGTAGACCTAGTATTCTCTGAGAACAGAATCCTTTTTTTGTAGTTGTTCATATCTCTGTTCCCAAAGGCCAAGAAATTGCACTTGGTAAAGGCTGCATAATGTTAAATATGTATGTATCCTAACAAATTACACACTCACATTCAAACATTTCACATATATGACACATTTAGTTCAGATGTCAGAAATGTAGTAGATCCTGCTGCACAGGGCTAAAGAAAGGGCTTGCCTATCAGCAGCTTGATAAAGCTTGATAAAGTCTTAAGGGGTCTGCCTTCCTCCTTCCAGCTCTAGCGCAGCCTACCTTTCCTTTCTTCTATAGTACTAGATCTCATCTAATGATGGCACCTCCAGAGTTCATGATGATTGACCGCATGTCCTAGACTGATGATGAAGGTACTAGTCAACAACAACATTTATTATCAGCTATGGTCTGAAATGTTTGTCCCCCCATGCCATTCATATGTTGAAATCCTAATCCAATATGATGATATTAGTAGGTGGGGCCTGTGGAAGATACTTAAGTCATGAAGGTGGAGCCCTCAGGAATGGGATTAGTGCCTTATAATAGAGGCTCCAAAAAGATCCCTAGTCCTTTCCACCATGTGAGGACACAGCAAGAAGACAGTCATCTGTTAACCAGGAAACAAGTCCCCACTTGGCCATGTGTAACACCTTGATCTTGGGCTTCCAGACTCCAGAAATGTGAGAAATAAATTTCTGTTGATTAAAAGCTAGCTAGCCTGTGTATTTTGTTATTGCAGCCCAAATGGACTAAGACATTTTCCATACTGGTAACTTTCTGAGAGTAAAAGGGGTAGTACTAATAGTTACACAGGGACAGTAGGCAAAACCTAGTCACTCAATTGGCCTTATTCTTACCTTTCAGTAGATTTATGCTGCTGTAGACAGAATGTTGTGTACTCCAAAAATTCTTATGTTGAAACCTAATCCCTAATGTGTGTGTTTGTATTTGAAGGTAAAGCTTAAGGGAGGTGATTAGATTATGAGGGTTGAGCTCTCATGAATAGGATTAAGGACCATGAGAACTCCCTCACAGCCATCTACGAACAAGCAAGTGGGCTTTCACCAGATACCAAATCTGCCAGTGCCTTGATCTTAGATTTCCTAGCCTTCAGAATAGTGAGAAATATATTTCTGTTGTTTATAAGTCACCCAGTCTATGGTATTCTGTTGTAGCAGCCTGAACCAGACTAAGATATATGCCTACCTTCGTCTCTAATCGCTAACTAATAAAAAATGTCAACTTTTCTTGGGTTTGCGCATTATGGTTTCAATGAGATTCAGACATCTTGAGCAACACATTTCTACACATATAGCCAGACTTGTGAACATTCGTCATGCTCATTGAGCTCATATTATTTATGTTTATTGATTAATATAGTCCATGTTTTACTATTGTTTTGGCAGCAATGAATTACAGAGGCTTATATGATAGAGGTCTATACAATAGTGCCAAATGAGGATTTCTCACTGTCTGTCAAACTGACTGATATCCTAAGATAAAGCCTTTGGTGAGGACTTTGTTAAAATGCCAAATAACAGCCTAGAGCAAGACCATTAGGAAGTTCCCATGAGAACATAATTCAGATTGGACCTTAGGTAAAAAGGAGGCAGCAGGAGGAGGAAATTGGTCCAAAAAGGATGATCCTGAGGTCATCCTTGCCTGAAATCCATGTCACAAGACTCGAGTCCAGCCATTCATTGATCAGGAGAAGATCCTCGGTCAGATCATTTTTTAATTTCACAAAAGATTGATTTCCACCCTGTAAATATCTTCCCGTTCATTTAAATTAAAGAGCATTCCTTCTTTGGCATTCTTCCCCTGGCTACATTAGTAAAGGAGAGAGCTCAATCCATGACTCAGCCAGCCTGACTAAGAGCACTGATGTGATGCCTCCTCGCCCACCTGTACCTTCCCTTAGGGGACAGTGAGGAGGGGGTGGTTCTCAGGAATCACTAAAAGTCTGTCAGAACACAGAGCCTTCCCTGTAACCATTTATCATGCTGTCTCAGTGCTCAGCAAAGAGAAATATCTCCCTGAATTTGCTCTTAGAGTGATAGAAATTGGTCAGTAATGTTTGTCTATGGATTTGAGCATAAAAAGGATGTTCAGTACAACAGGAAGCAAAGGGCTTGTTTCATGGAAGGGATCCCAGTATGCAGTGTGGAATGGGTGCCTGGAGAAATGTGAAAACCCAGTTCAGAACTTCAACATTTCTGTATGCAGAATGTCAGTACTTTCAGTAGGGAACAGTGCTGCAGTGCTCAGGTTAGAGCTTCTTTCTTGACCTTTGGGAATCGTTCCTCCAAGATTCATCCTTAAGGGCAGCACCAGGTGAGAGTATCTGGTGGGCTCTCTTCTAGTTCTTGGATGGCAGCAGTCCTGGCTTGGATCAAGGGTACTCACCCCACAGAGCTTCTCCAGCACAGAGTGATGCAACCAGCACAAATCTACCTCCGTTGCTCATTCCACTATGTGCACTTACAGTTGTGTTTCATCACAGTAGAGAAAAATAAGAGCCTAAGATGGAACAACCTAGTTGATAATCTCAATAATAAAATTACACATGAGAATATATCACATTGCTGAGCAGTAATAAACTAAAAGGTAAGTAAGGGCTTTGTCCTCTATTGGAAATTCAAAACCACAAAGCTAAAAAAAAATGGTAGAAGATCATTTATGTGTTGAGATCTGAAGAGCCTTCCTATCACTAAGAGAAAAAATACTTTCTTTCAGTGAAGGATGAAATTCCATTATTAGAGATCCATTCCTTTCCTCTAAGCCTTACCCATGGCATGTTGGGAATATCTAGAGTACTCGGCTGTTATGATGGGAAAGGTGTCAGCTACCATGGATCATTTCAACTCTCCCAGTCAGCTAGAAAACAAACAAAAAATTACTGTTTGTGCACTTTCTTTGTTTTTCCTTTGCTCCTTTGTCAAAGATGAGTTGAGTATATTTATAGGGGCTCTGTTTCTGGGCTCCCTATTCTGTTCCATTGATCTGTTTATGCTTTCACCAATGCCACAGTGTTTTGTTTACTGTATCTTTGTAATAAGTCTTGAAGTCAGATAGCACCAATCCTCCAACTTTGTTCTTCTCCTTCAAGATTATGTTGACTATTCTGGGTCTTCTGCCCCTCCATTAAAACATCAGAGTAAGTTTGTCAATATTGATGAAATAACTTGCTGAGATTTTGATTGGGATTACTCTGAATCAACAGATCAATTTGGGAAGAATGGACATCTTGACAATATTGAGTTTTCCTATTCTTGAATATGAAATATCTGTCCATTTACTTAGTTTTTTTATTTCATTCATCTGAATTTTATAGTTTTGCTCATATAGATCTTGTACATATTTTGTTAGATTTATACCTAAGTATTCATTTGGAGAGGGGCTTCTAATGTAAATAGTATTATGATTTTAATTTCAAATTCTGCTTGTTCATTGTTGGCTTATAGGAAAATAATTGACTTTTTATATTAACCTTATATCTTACAAGTTTGCTATAATCATTTATCAGTTTCAGTGGTGTTTTTTTCTTCCTTCCAATCTCTATACCTTTATTTCATTTTCTTACCTTCTTGCATGATCAAGGATTTCCAGTTTGGTTTTGAAAAGGAGTGATGAAAGAAAACATCCTTGCCTTGTACTTGATCTTAATGGGAAAGCTTCAGGTTTCTCACCTTTAACTATGATGTTACTATAGGGTTTTGCACATAGTCTTTATCAAGTTAAGGAAATTACCCTCTATTCCTACTTTACTAAGAATTTTTTATTGTAAATGAGTGTTAGATTTTGTCAAATGCTTTTTCTGTATCTATTGATATGATCATATGAATTTTGTTCTTAAGTCTGTTGATGTGATTGATTACATTGATTTTCCCTATACTTCCTTAAAGGTAGGTCTAAATATAAATTTTTCCAATTAAATTCCTTAAATGGAATTGAAGGCATAGTAAAACAGTTCTATCTTTGTGCTCTGCTGTTTCCTGCTGGTGAGCAAAATAAAAAATCAGGGGTTCTACAGCAACATTCCAGGTCCCAGCATTTTGTGGGTATTGACAGGTAGTTGTGGCAGCTCCAGGGGTAATTTCCCGACCCCTGGATCACAGCATCCATGGAGTTTTTTTTATGTCTATAATTCTAGCATGTGGCCTTCTCAGTCTCTACCTTTGTGACTGTGGTAAATCTAGCATCTTTCAGAACTTCAAGAATTATTTTTTTTAGCATCCAATTCCTGTATGAAATTCCTTTCTGCTTAAAATACCTACAGTAGCTTCTATTTCTAAAATTGAAAATTCAACACGGACTGGGATGGATGTGTATAGGCATGACTATGGGGAGAGGGAATGAAGCAAGGTGAGGGAATAAAATTCCTCGTGAAAGCATGTGCTCTAAAATATGGGGAGACATCAAGGATCACAAGAAATCCAGTCCCGTTTCATATTTGACTGAAAGATTGCTTCCCTGAAAATTGCTTCTTTGAAAAAAGTATATCAGCAGGACTTTCTTACAAAAATACAATACAGTCATCATCAGTGTCTTCCAACTAATCTCCAAGTAAATCTCATTGCTACCACAAATGTCCTTCACTTATTCTTTGTTCTTCTATATCATCTTCAACACTCACCATTTTAATAAAATGAAAGAATAAGATTAGGGGCACCTGGGTGGCTCAGTTGGTTGAGTGCCTAACTCTTAACTTCAGCTCTCGGAGTTCGAGACATTGAACCCTGTGTAGGGCTCTGTGCTGACAGCACAGAGACTACTTGGGATTCTCTCTCTCCCCTTCTTTCTGCCCCTCCCCTGCTTGTGTGCTCTGTCTCTGTCTTGCTCAAAATAAATAAATAAACACTTTTTTTTAAAAAGAATAAGATTAGATTCCAGCTATTTAAGTTACATGTTGCTTTTTCTATATACAAAGAGGCAAAATCAATACAATGATTTTCTAAATATGCTCTATCTCTGATCTAATGACTACTTAATATACTCTATCTTTAATCTAATGTAACTTTTAGTCCCTAGTGGGACTGCAGAGGAAAAAAAATTAATTCCACAAGGCAATTCTAGACACTTAATGGTCAACATACATGGCAATATAGGAATAAAGTTTCTCAATAAAGTTTCTCAATCACCTCCCTTTATCCTGCCTCATCACCTGAAAAGAACCAGAATGTCTATCTTCCCGCAGAGAAAGCAGAAAGGATTTCTTATTAGCATTTTGGCCAGTGAAAACTCCTGACCTTCTGAGGCAAAAGGAACAAGCTCTTCCCAGCTTTATCACAAGGCAAAGCAATGACAAGGAGAAACCAACCATTATCTAACCAGTGGTCCCTGCTCAACACTAGGGCTCCTTGAGGAGCCTATCCTACATTATCATTTTAACTGTAGGTTTTCTGTGGATGGCACTTCTTGGGGTTGAAGAGAAGCTAGGCACTGGTTGCTTAAGTGTGTTTGACTACTGCTTAAACATGTGCTGAAGACAACTGGCCCAGGGCTGAGGGGTTTCCAAGGGCCTTTAATGTCTTCGGGGATCTTTGGCTTTGAGGCCAAAGACTGACTTTGATCAGAACATTTGAAAGCTGATCCAACTCTCACCAGCCTCAAAAACCGATTACATACTTGCTTGGAAATGACAACGATTTCTACTTGTGCCCTCGGAGCCCAATTATCCAGGGACACACCCCTCAGAGGATTACAGCCTGGATGGCTGGGCTCATCCCACATGGTGGACTTGGGTCTTCGCCATGATTGTGCCTCATGAAAGAAACTGCAAAAACACCCACTCATCAGGTGTCCCTTGCCTGCAGACCTCCCTTAAATCAGACAAAGCTGAGAAGAGACCGACAAAAGTCATCTCTGGATAACTGAAATAGCTGTCACAACAGTTCATGACTGCCACCTTGACCACAACTAAGTTCTCACTCAATGTCTAGGCTCTTAATTCACACACGCACCTCTAACCTGTTTGGCTACTTTCTGTTGTTTTCCTGAGCACAGGTTAGTTGAATGAAGCTGTTGTTACAGCAGGACATAAAGTTTCTGACCATTGTTTGTAAATTCTTACTCAGCACCTTTTTGCTCTGTGTTTACACATAATTCTGGCAAGCTCTGTTTCTGTTCTCTTCAGTACAGGTTAACTGTGTCAATGTCTAAAACCCCTTTTTTTATGTTTATTTATTTTGAGAGAAAGAGAGAAAGAGCAAATGGGGGAGGGCCAGAGTAGACAGAGAGACAGAGAGAATCCCAAGCAAGCTCCACGCTGTTACCACAGAGTCCAATGCGGGGCTTAAACCCAGGAACTGTGAGATATGACCTGAGCCAAAGTCAAGAGTTGGACACTTAACTGACTGAGCCACCCAAGCACCCCAAAAAACCCTTTTTATAGTTATTGACTGGTATTTACAAGTTCTTATTTAATGCCTATAGGCTCTCTTTGTTCCTATAGGATTCAGCAAAGTTCATTTTTTGTTATTTTGCTGTTTATTTCACTGCATACCAAGGAACATAGGAGTGAGTGGGTTTTGCAAAAGACAGTTACATTGCCACGAGCAAGAAGTGACTGTTGACAGCTTAATGTGAAAAGATCAAATATAACAACCATAAAATGATACAGATATTAAACCTCAAAAAAGAAAGACAGCATGATATCATCTAGTTTGAGGTAACTGACCCTACACATCTAATAGTCCCTGAGAGCAGACAGTTTAGTGCCCAATATATTAAGTGAAATTTTTATGATGGTGTCAATAAATCCTCGGAAAGGCTTTATATTATATTCGGCTTATTTTATTAAAGGTACAGGGGCATACAATGCATTTTATCCAATTTTCCACGGAAGTTGATATAATTTGGCACTTGAACGGGTAAGTTTTTCTTATAATGATACTAACAGCCACTGCTCTTGAGTGCCTCTCCCATGCCAGGCAATGTGCCAGGTATTTCAGATAAATGGTCATTAATCCTGCTGGACAGTGAGCCTGCAACATTGTCAGACATGGATCTTAATGGTTTAGGAAGGTAGATTCATTCTGTTGCTGTCCTGGCAATTGATTTTCCTTTGAGTATTAAAGACTTATAGATTTTCTTTCTTTCTTTCTTTCTTTCTTTCTTTCTTTCTTTCTTTCTTTCTTTCTTTCTTACGAAAGGAGAGGAATGTGTAATGATTTTGTTCAATTTACCGTATTAAGCTCACATAATTTGGAACTTGAAGGGATACACTTCTGTAATACTGCTACTCCTCCTCCTCCTATTACTAGCCACCATTCTTATGTACATACCTGCTCCATGTCAGGCAATGTGTCTGGTCTTTAACATAAAATATCTTTATTCTTGCGAGGTAGTTATTACTATCCCCATTTTACATGAAGAGAAACACTGGCTCTGGGGGAGGATCATCCGCTAAAGGACAATAGGTGAGTGATAGGACCAGGACTCCAGTTGCATAAGACCCCAAAGCCAGACTCTTCCCAATCCCAGACAACTCCACTTAGAGATGAAATCCCCTTAAATGCACTTTATAATTCCTGAACAGTGCCCTAAGGGAGTCATCTCTACAAGGAGCTTTCTGGTACAGTGGAAAGGTTCCTATTTCTATCCCTCTTCTCCATGGAACACTGTTTTCAGCCAGGGAGAGGAGAGCCATTCTGTATCATGTGAGTCTGAGCCAAGGGAGAATTTTAATGATCGAAGAAGAACCAGGCCAGAATAATTTCTTGACGTCACCAGCTGAGTCCATCCACCTCTCAGAGTGACCTGGTCCTCCTCCACCACACTCAGTTCTTTCCCTGGCAGCTGAGGACACCCTAAACGTGGTCTCTGGAACCTGGAAGGAACCTCCCCTGGTGCCCAGAGCAAAGAAGGTGCCTTAGGGTTGGGAGAGCAGCCCTTGGTGCAAGTTGACTCCACTCTGCAGCAAAGTCAACTGGATGTTCTTATTTTCCTACTGTGAGAGTCCAGGAAGATCGCATGAACACAACATCCTATTCCTTCATTCTGCCATAAATGTCTCTCTCATTCCCTGTGCATTCTAAAATCCACTGATGTCATCTCCTTGATTTGAGGCTCTTAATGGCAGTTGATATGTCCCACTGAGGGGACAGGGAATCATACATCGAACCTCCACAGGCCCTGATACCAGAGTGTGAATAATTATCACATTCTCTCTTGGGAGCAGGGACACATTAGAGAGCTTTGTCAACCTTGGATGGTAGAAAATCTTGAGGTTCCAGTGCACCCCACATATTTTAATACTTCCCTACTGCCTGCCCGACTTCAGTGAGGTCTCTAAATACTGAATACAGGTTTAAAAATGCGTATTTTTTTTTCTGGTGGGTTTTAATCCAGTGCTCAGTTAACAGTCTTGCTGTTTGGTTATTGTCAAAAAAAAAAAAAAAAAGTCTAGCAGAGGTAATGAAAGCATGAGGCTCAAAGTCCACATCACAATTTATTTAATAGCATCATAATGACCTATCAAGGCCTGGAGTTGTATAATGGCAAAGCTTTCCATTTCCCACCTGTACTGGAGTTGCACCGAACTGGCACCAATTTCCTCCACAGCTCCCTTTTCTCAGCACATATGGAAGTTGCTAAGGAAAGAACATCTTATACTTGAGATTTCATGATTTTTAGACACAACCTCGCTGGGGAATGAATGCAGACAGCCATACAGGTCATATCCAGGAGGGCTCCCTTTGTAACAGAGGAGGCACAGAGGGCAGCTGTGATACAAAGAGGAGTTATCTTGTCTCCTCACTCCTTGCCCCACACCCTAATAAACACACACCCTTATCAGGGACTCTGTAACTTATTTAGCCACTTCCTGGCTCCAGCCCACAGCAGCTTCTTTCTCTATGCATCTAAGACTTCTAGTCCTTGCCCATCAGCCCAGTCTTCTCTTATTGTGGTAGGCAGAATAATGACCCACCCACCCTTCACACACAGATGTCCTCATCCTAATCCCTGGAAACTGAGAATATGTTACTTTATATAGCAGAAGGGACTTTGACAATGTGATTTCATTAAGGACCTTGAGATGGAGAGGTTGTCCTGGATAATATGTGGAGAAGCCAAATATTGAGTGACCTAGTATTATAAAAAGTCTTTTGAAGATGGCATAAAATTTAAAGCACATTTGTAGAATATCAGAGTTAGAAATTCCTGAATCTCTTGATCCAATACACTTGTTTCACAAATGTGGGAATAAGGGCCTCAGTGATTTTCTCAAAGTCACAGCCTTTGTATTAGGGTAGTAATTCGAACTCTATCTCCTTACTCTCAGCTTTCTTACCATACCGGCTCCCTGATTGCACTCACTGGCAAAATGAAACACTTTACAAAGTCAACCACAATTTCAGAACAGAGAAACAGTGAATAACGAAAAATACAAAAAGTTCAGTCATTTAAGTTTGTGTTTAAACACTGAAGCATCTTAAATTTTTATTTTATGAATGTTGTTATGAATTGATTTTGGCCTTATTCTTTAGCCACTTACCTATCTTATATGGCAGCACCAACATTTATTTTCCTGCTGCAAAATTGTCAATCTCCCAAATGTTCTTCCAGGAATTGTAAATGATTTATGCCTTGTCATTGAGCCAGTCGCTACAAATCACATCAGCCCTGAAGCAGACAAACATGCCCATCTGAGTCAGTGCTAGGAACTAGACCTCTTACAGGATATGGCCAGAGAGATATGCCATGTTCAGGTATCTCAGAGCCTCAGTGGCAATTGGAAAATATAATTAAGTCAAGCTAAATACTCTTACTATCACCTTGCCCATAAACAGAGATAATATCCATTCTATTAAACTTTTGAGACTATGAGAGATATTGAGTACATAGTGGCTGGTACATAGCTAGAACTCAAATGATGGCAGTTGTAATGTTTATTTTTTTTTTGCTTTGTTTTATATATAGCCTTTCATACTAATTGCACATGTACCTCTTTCAGATAACTTTATATCTAGATTATTAACAAAACATTTTTGTCCCCATCCTCCAATGTTTACAGAGATCCATTTGCTTAAAGATCTAGGAAAATGCCCACCAGGGTTCACTTCCACCTCTTTGGCAACCAATTCTGCCCTCCTTTCCCTAGTAGGGGTATCAGTGACCTCTACACATGTTTTAGAAAACTGATTCATAAGCTTTGTATCTCTTCCCATATTTATCAGTAAAATCACTCTGGTTTCTACCCTTCTTAACATAATACAATAAATTTTTAATTTTTTGGAGAAGTTTTAAATCCACAGCAAAATTGAGAGAAAGGTACAGTTTTTTTTCCCGTATTCTGTTTGTACTTACACGTTCATTAAAGGACACACCCCAGAATGGTAAGTTTGTTACAACTGATGAACCTAGGTTGACATTCACCTAGGTTGTATTTCACATTAGGGGTCACTTTTGCTATTGTATATGCTACAGGTTCGGACAAATATGTAATGACATGTATCCATCACTAGAGTATCATACAGTGTCTGATATTAATTTGGAGAAATTCTTAATCATCATCGTTTCAAACATTTCTTTTGTTCTTTTCTTCTCTTTGATATTCCCATTATATATAAAGTTTTTCTGTTGTCCCACAGTGCTTGGATATTCTGTTTTTTTAGTCTGTGTTCTCTTTGCTTTTTGGTTCTGGAGGATTCCATTGAGAAACACTCAGGCCCATAGATTCTTTCCTCAGCTATGTCCATCCTACTAATATGCCCATCAAAAACATTCTTCATTTCTGTTATGGTGTTTTTGATATTTAGCATTTCTTTTTGGTTCTTTCTTAGGATTTCCATCTCTCTGTACACATTGACCATCTGTTCCTGTATGTAGTCTACTTTATCCATCAGAACCCTCAGCATACTAATCATGGTTGTTTGAAATTTCCTGTCCGATAATTCCAACATCTCTGCCATGACTGCTTCTTATGCTTGTTCTATACATGTTTTTTACCATTTAGTATGCCTTGTAATTGTTTCTCGATAGCCAGACATGATGTACCAGGTAAAAGGATCTGCTCTAAACAAGACATTAGTAATGTGGTGGTGAGGTGTGGGCAGGAAAGGAAGCATTCTATAGTCTCTGTCTTTCAGTGAGTCTATACCTCCAGACTGTGAACTTCACCAGTGTTTCTATTTCCCTCCCCCTTAGGTGGTAGAGGTGGCTAGAGTGGGTTGAAACTGGGTATTTCCCTATGCCAATGTGGGAGGCTAAAATTGAATATAGTCGGGGATTTCTCTTCTCCCAGGTAAGCGAGGCTCTGAATATGCCCCAGCAAATTAAGTTCTGCTTAATTAGTTTCTCCTGAGGCAGGTCTTATTAAGAAAAACAGAAGGCTCTGATGTATTTCAAAATGGTGCCTCTTCTCCTCCCACTGCTGGAAGCACCAGGGGATTTTTCTCCCATATTTTACTGTGAGAGTCTGGTCCAGCTCCTGGAGTTAAAACTCACAACCTGAAGAGAGGCGTTTATGACTGAATGCCTTGGGGTTTTTTTAATACTCAGAGTTGTTCACACTCAGCCTCCAACAATTGCTCAGTGACAGTTCAGGTTTTCCTCCCCAGCAGTGCTTCCTGGTTGAGGTCTAACCTTGTGAGTGTCTTCTCCGGTAAGTCATTTTTCCCTGTAATCACCTATATGTCTCTCCAGTCTTAGTGGCAGTCATTTGCCCTTAAGTACTCCCCTCTCCTAGGGATTGTGGAAGAGTTGTTCATTTTTTTAGTTCATTCAGCCTTTTACTTGTTACTGTCTTCTGAACAACTTACATGTAGAACAGAGTACAATTAATTTTCAATTGAGATTCTCCAGGTAATTTGACAGCTCTGAATTTCTCCCCAAGAAGAGAATGAATTTGTGGTGTTGTTGCTACCACTGCTACAGTTGTTACTGTGGTTTGCTTTTGTTGTTGGGTCTCTGCCATACAAACAAATTGTATAGATTAAAGGAGCACCTGTATCGGTATGGCCCTTTTAAATGCACAGAAATTCATATAACAGTTTTCAACTGGATGCAAGACTTTGCACACCCTAATAAATCATAATTTAAAAATATTTTTAACTTTATTTATTTAGTTTTTGAGAAAGACAGGGACAGCACAAGGATTGGGGGACACAGAGAGAGAGAGGGACACAGAGAATCCCAAGCAGGCTCCTCACTGGAGCATCGAGTCCGATGTTGGGCTCAAACCCACAAACTGTGAGATCATGACCTGAGCCAAAACCAAGAGTCAGACACTTCAACCAACTGAGCCACACAGGCACCCCCCACCCCCCGCTAAAAATATTAAATCAAGGGGTGCCTGGAAATTTTTAATTCGAGGGGTACTTTCACTGTTCTAAAACTCCTTTGATATTTTGGCTATCTCCATAGTCTTACTGTTTCCAGAATGTCCCATCAATGGAACCATATAGTATGTGGCCTTTTCAGATTGGCTTCTTTCAATTAGGAATATGCATTTAAGTTTCTCTCATCTCTTTTCATGGCTTCATAGCTCATTTCTTTTTACCACTGAATACTATTCCGTTGTCTGGATGTACCACAGTTGATTTATCCATTCACCTTCCAAAGGACATCTTGGTTTCTTCCAAATGGTGGCAATTAGGAACAGAGGGGGAGAAGAAGCATTCTACAGTCCTACAGCGAGGGCTCAGACTTTTAGTGGGCCTGTGCTTCTCATTATAAACTTCACATGTTCTCAGTGTTTTGGTTTTGGTTGTTAGAATCAGCTAAAATTGGGATTTCCCTTCTACCATGTAGAAGGCTTGAGCCGACTGGACTTGGGTATTTCTCTTCCTCTGGTCAGTTAGGCTCTGATAATACCCCAGCAGTTTAGGGCCTATTAATTAGTCTCTGCTGAGGACAGATCTTATTAAGAAATAAGTATATTTCAAAAGGGTTCCTTTCTCCTCCTCTACAGAATCACAATGGGATTTTCTTTGATAATTACTGTGAGAACTTAGTGGAGCTCTTAGAGGTAAATCTCACAGAATTGTGGAACACCCCTCCACCCCACCAGGACCAGGTCCCCCTGGAATTTTTAGCTCTCACAATTGTCCAGCCATTTGTCACAATTCAGGTTATCCCACCCCATCTCTAGTTCCTGGCACTGGTTCTTGCTGACTTGCCCCTTGTGACTCTCCACTCGGGTAAACCATTACTCCTGGGCAGGGTTCTCACCTTTGTCCTTACCTCTCTTTAGGATCCTCCAACAGCTGATGATTTTTCAATCTGTTCACCTTTTTATTTGTTACTATGACTTTCCAAGCTCCTTACATGTGGAACCCAGTACAATCAATTTTCAGTGGAAACAATCCAGCTAATTGCACAGCTCTGAATCTCCCCCAGGCTGAAAAGAATGGATTTATGATGTTGCTGCTCCTACAGTTGTTGTCAAAGGTGCTGCTGCTGTGGTTGCTGTTGAGTCTATATCATACATGAATTATATAGAAGCAACAAGGTTAACTGCTTTTTAAATTTTTAAAAAATGTTTATTTACTTTTGAGAGAGAGAGACAGAGAGAGAGAGAGAGAGAGAGAGAGAGAGAGAGAGAGAGAGACAGCATGAGCAGAGAAGGGGCACAGAGAGAGAGGGAGACAGACAATCTGAAGAAGGCTCCAGGCTCCAAGCTGTCAGCACAGAGCCCGATGAGGGGCTGAAACCCACAGACTGAACCACAAGATCATGACCTGAGGTGAAGTCTGATGCTTAACTAACTGAGCCACCCAGATGCCCCTGTTTTTTTTTTTTTAACTTTTAAGATCTATTCTCTTATTAAAGAGAATCTCCAGGATAACCACAGAGAAAATAGCTATAGATAAAAAAAAGAAAATGAGAAAGGTATTTAAATATATATTACAAAAATCAACTAAAATAAACTAAAGGAAGACAGTAATCCAGGAAATAAAAGAAAAGCTATAAAGCATATACGAAAAAACAGCAAAATGATAGATGTAAGTCTGTTCTTATTAGACTTATATATTAAATGTAAATGGACTGACTTCTCCAATCAAAACCTAAGATTAGCAGAATGGATAAAAACACATGATTGACCTATATGCTTGCTACAGGAGACTCACTTTAGATCCAAAGACACAAATGTGTTAAAAGTAAAAGGAGAGAAAAAGATATTCCATGCAAATAGTAAGCAAGAGGGAGTAGGGATGGCTACACTAATATCAGATAAAGTAGACTTTAAATTTAAAAAGTTATAAGACAAAGAAAAACATTATACAGTAATAAAAATCTCAATGCATTAAGAAGATATAATGATTATATACATGGTAATAGATTAGCAAAATATAGAAGCAAAAACTGACAGAATTAATGGTAGAAATAGACAGTTCATTGATAATAGTTGGAAACTTCAATTCCAAACTGAAAACAATGGATAGAAAATCAGACAAAAGACTAGAAAGGAAATAGAGGATTTAAACAGCGTAAGAAGCCAGCCAGATCTAACAGACATGTACAGAATGTTCTATGCAAGAACATTCCATGTGAAAGCAGAAGCAATGGAATACACATTCTTCTCAAGTGCACATAGAATATTCCCAGGATGAGTCGTATGTTAGGGAACAGTGTAAGTCTTAACAAATGTAAGAAGATTCAAATCATATCAGCATTTTTCTTTTTATTTATTTATTTACTCACTTACTTACTCACTTATTTATTTCCCCAATTTACAGCCAAGTTAGCCAGCATACAGTGTGACAATGATTTCAGGAGTAGACCCCCAAATGCCCCCCACCCATTCTGCCCATCCCCTCTCCCATAACCCCTCCAGTAACCCTCTGTTTTTTCTTCATATTTCTGAGTCTCTTATGTTTTGTCCCCCTCCCTGCTTTTATATTATTTTTGCTTCCCTTCCCTTGTGTTCATCTGTTTTCTATTTTAAAGTCCTCATATGAGTGAAGTCATATGATATTTGTCTTGCTCTGACTAATTTCGCTTAGCATAATACCCTCTAGTTCAATCCACACAGTTGCAAATGGCAAAATTTCATTCTTCTTGATTGCCGAGTAATACTCCATTGTATATATATATACCACATCTTCTTTGTCTGTTCATCCATCGATGAACATTTGGGCTCTTTCCATACTTTGGCTATTGTTGATAGTGCTGCTATAAACATTGGGGTGCATGTGCCCCTTCGAAACAGCATACCTATATCCCCTGGATAAATACCTAGTAATGTAATTGCAGGGTTGGAGGGTAGTTCTATTTTTAATTTTTTGAGGAACCTCCATCCTATTTTCCAGAGTGGCTGTACCAGTTTGCATTCCCACCAGCAGTGCAAAAGAGATCCTCTTTCTCTGCATCCTTGCCAACATCTGTTGATGCCTGTGTTGTTCATTTTAGCCATTCTGACAGGTGTGAGGTGGTATCTCATTGTGGTTTTGTTTTGTATTTCCCTGATGATGAGTGTTGTGGAGCATTTTTTCATGTGTCAGTTGGCCAACTGGATGTCTTCTTTAGAGAAGTGTCTATTCATGTCTTTTGTTCATTTCTTCACTGGATTATTTGTCTTGTGGGTGTTGAGTTTGGTAAGTTTTTATTGATTTTGGATACTAACCCTTTATCTATATCAGCATCTTTTCTGAACACAATGCTATAAAATGAGAAATCAATTACCAGGAGAAAACTGAAATATTCACCAATATATGGAGATTAAACAACATGCTACTGAACAACCAATGGGTTAAAGACAAAAATCAAAAGAGAAATCATAAAATACATTAATACAAATGAATATCACACTACAACATATCAAAATGTATGGGATGCAGCAAAAGCAGTTCTAAGAAGGAAGGTCAGAGTGATAAATACCTGAATCAAGAAACAAGAAAAACTCAAGTAAACTGTCATTACACCTCATGAAACTAGAAAAAGAACAAACAAAGCCCAAAGTTACTAGAAGGAAGGACATAGCAGAGATCAGAGTAGAAATAAATGAAAGAGGGCCTAAAAAAAACAGATAAACAGATGAATAAAACTAAGAGCTGATTTTTTGAAAATACAAGCAAAATCAACAAACTTTTAGCTAGACCCGCCAAGGAAAAAAGAGACAGAACTCAAATAAATAAAATCAGAAATGAAATTGATGATACTACACTGATAAATACAAAGGACTGTAAGAGACTACCATGAACAACTTTATACCAAAATAGGACAAACAAAATAAATGGATAAATTCCTAGAAACATACAACCTACCAAGACTGAGTCAGGAAGAAACAGAAAATATGAACAGACTGACTTCTGAAAAGGAGATGGGATCAATAATCAAAAGCCTCCCCACAAACATAAGTCCAGGACTAGACAACTACACTGGCAAATTCTACCAAACATTCCAAAGAAGAATTAATACCAATCTACCTCAAACTCTTCCAAAGAAATGAAGCTGAGGGAAGACTTCCAAACTCATTTTATAAAGGCCAGTTTTACCCAGGCACCAAAACCACACAAGGGCACTACAAAAAAATAAAATGACAGGCCAATACCCTGATGAACATAGATATAAAAATCTTCAATAAAATATTCGCAAGCCGAATTCAATGATACATTAAAAGGATCATATCATGATCAAGTAGGCTTTATTGCAGAGATGCAAGGATGGTTCAGCAATCAGTCATTTTGATACACCACATTAACAAAATGAAAGATAAAGATAATATGATCAACTCAATACATGCAGAAAAAGCATTTGACAAAATTCAACATCCATTTATGATAAAAACTCTCAACAAAGTGTGTATACAGGGAATATTTCTCAAAATGATAAAAGTCATATATGACAAGCCCATTAATTAATACTCAATGGTAGGAAGCTAAAAGCGTTTCCTTTAAAAGTAGGAACAAGCCAAGATGCCCACTATCATCACTCTTATTCAACATAGTATTGGAAGTTGTATCTAGAGCACTCAGACAACAAAAAAGCAATAAAAAGCATCTAAATTGGAAAGAAAACCTAAAAGTGACCATCTTCAGGTGACTGGATATTATTAAATGAAGAAAATACTAAGGACTCGAACAAATTATCTTTTAGAATTAATAATCGAATTCAGTAAAGTTCAAAAAGAGAAATCAAGAAAGCAACGGTTACAATTGCATCCAAAAGGATAAAACACCTAGGAACAAATTTAACCAAGGTTAAAGATCTGTACTCTCAAAACTACAGGACACTAATGAAATAAATTAAAGAAGATACAAATAAATAGAAACATATTTCATGTCTATGGCTTGGAAGAATTAATATTGTTAAAAAATCCATATTACCCAAAGCAAGCTGCAGATCCTGTGCAACACCTATCAAAATTCTCTGCTCTGTTCCACTGATGTGTGTGCAGAGACCGACCTTTATTATTTTATTAAATTTTTATTTAATTTACCTTATAATTTACATCCAAGTTAGTTAGCATATAGTGCAACAATGATTTCAGGAGTAGATCCTTAATGCCCGTTACCCATTTAGCCCATACCCCATCCCACAACCCCTCTAATAACCCCCTGTTTGTTCTCCATATTTAAGAGTCTCTTATGTTTTTGTCCCCCTCCTTATTTTCATACTATTTTTGCTTCCCTTCCCTTATGTTCATGTTTTCTATTTTAAAGTCCTCATATAAGTGAAGTTATATGATATTTGTCTTTCTCTAATTTTGCTCAGCATAATACCCTCTAGTTCCATCCACATTGTTGCAAATGACAAGATTTCATTCTTCTTGATTGCCAAGTAATACTCCATTGTACATATATACCACATTTTCTTTATCCATTCATCAATCGATGCACATTTGGGCTCTTTCCATACTTTGGCTACTGTTGACAGTGCTTCTATAAACATTGGAATGCATGTGCCCCTTCAAAACAGCACACCTGTATCCTGTGGCTAAACACCTAGTAGTGCAATTGCTGGGTCATAGGGTAGTTCTATTTTTAGTTTTTTGAAGAACCTCCATCCCTTTTTCCAGAGTGGCTGTACCACCTTGTATTCCCAACAAACATGACTTTCCACTGAACAGAACAGATTCCGTTTCAGTATTACAAATGTATTCATTCTTTTTAAATTTCATGATATGTGCCTTAATATAAAAGACCTATGCTTATGACATTTATTTTTACTAAACATGAGTTACCTAATATCATATACAAAAACTAACTTAAAATGGATCAAAGGCATAAATGTAAGACATAAAGCAATTTATCTCCATAAGAAAACAAATTCTTATAAGAAAACAAAAACTTCGTGACATTGGATTTGGCCACTATTTTTTTAATATGACACAAATGGCTAGATAAAAATTCAAAATGGCCAAGTTTAACGTGATGAAAAATTTTTTAATTTGTCCATCAATAGAAACTACCAACAGAGCAAATTGGCAAATTATACAATGGGATAAAATATTTATAAATCATATATCTGATAAAGAATTAAATGCAGAAATTATAGAGAATTCTAAAGAAAAAACAAAACACAAATATCCTGATTCCAATATGGTCAAAGAACTTGAAAAGACATTTCTCCAAAGAAGATACACAAATGGCCAGTAAGCACATGAAAAGATGCTCAACATAGTTAACCACTGGGGAAATACAAATCAAAAACACAATGAGATACCACCTCTCACCTATTAGAATGGATACTAAAAAAAATACATAAATAAATAATAAATGTTGGCAAGAATGTGGAGCAATTGGAACTCTTGTGCACTTTTTGTGCACGACATGAACTGTAAATGACTGCACAGCCACTATATAGCCAGAATGTAAAAAGGTATAGCCATTGTGGAAAATAATGTGATAGTTCCTCAAAAAATTTAGAAATAGAATTACCACATGATCCAGCAATTCTGCTTCTGGGTATATACCCCAAAAAACTAAAAACAGGGTCTCAAAGAGATATTTACATTCATGCATATAGTAGTAGTATTCATAACAGATTAAAAAAAATGGATACAACTCAAGTGTCCACTGATTAATGAAAGAAGCAAATGTTGTATATCCATATAGTGAAACATTATTCGGCCTTAAAAAGGAAGGAAATTGGCACGTGCTACAACATGGATGAAACTTGAAGACATTATGCTAAATGAAAGGAGCCAGTAAAAAAAAACACAGACAAATACTGTATGATTCTCTTTAGATGAGGTGCTAAAAATACTACAAGAAATAGAGACAGAAAGTAGAATGGTAGTTGCTAAGACTGGGGGGAAGGGCTCACGGAGAGTTATTCTTTCATAGGTACAGAATTTCAGTTATACAGGATGAAAAGGAGTTATGGAGATGGATGGGGGTGATGGTAGCACAATATCATGAATGTATTCACCACCAACCTGTACACTTCAAAATGGTTAATGTGGTAAATTTTATTTTATGTGTGTTTTACCACACACACACACACACACACACACACACACACAGAATTGTGGGAAGAAAACACCTGCCGAAATGTAAAAAAAAAAAAACACAAAACATGACATTCTGACCATGATTTCTTAAGTGCTTACTCAGCATCTCTTTGCTCTGTATTTACACATAATTCCAACAAGTTGGGTTTCTGTTCTCTTGAGTACAGATTAATTGAGTAGTTGACCACAAAGACCCCTTTTATAGTTCTTGACTGGGATTTCCAGGGTTTCAGTTAATGCCTATTGGCTTTTTGTTTCTATACCATTATACCAAGCTTGGCTTTTATAGTTTGTTTTGTTGTTTGTTTCACCGCATACCCAATGAAAAGGCAAGTGGAGAGAATGTTGCTAAAGACAGTTACAATGACATCAGCTAGAAGAGATCCTTGACAACCCGATGGGAAGAAATAAAATAAAATAAACATAAAAGTATATAGTTGTTAGACATCAAAAAGAACCAACAGCATGATATCTAGTTTGGGGTTATCAGCCCTACATGTGTTACTCCCTTGAGGACAGCACTGTATTCAGGTCAACACATTAAGTGACGTTTTTTATGATGGTATCAATGAATCCTCAAGAAAGGATTTAAATTACGTTCCCTTTACTATATTTAAGAAGGGAGAGGAGTGTGCAATGCATTTTACCTAGTTTTCGATTCAAGTTGGTACAATTTGTCACTTCCAAGGGTAAGTTTTTGTTATAATGATAATAACAGCCCCTACTCTTGAGTGTCTCTCCCATGCCAGGCAATGTGCCAGGTGTTTAAGGTAAATGGTCATTAATCCTGCTGGACAGTGAGCCTGCAACATGGCCAGGCATGCATCTGACAGGTTTCCGGAAAGCAGATTCCTTCTACTGTGGCTTTGGCAGTTGGTTTTATTTTGAGAATTAAAGATACAGTGACTTCCTCTTAAGAAGGCAGAGTATGTACTGATTTCCTTTAATTTAACATATTGAGCTGATGCAGTTAGATAAGCTTTAGCAACACCACCACCACCACCACCACCAACAACAACAACAACAACAAAACAGCAATAGCCACGACTTTTAAGTATCTGCTCTGTGCCAAGCAACGTGCCTGGTCTTTAACATTTATCTTTATCTTTATCTTTACTCCTGCTAGGTAGTTATTACATATTCCCATTTTCTGTGGTGAGAAACACTGGTTCCAGGGGGAGTATCATCTGCTCAAGGACAACAGGGAGTGACAGAGCCAAGACTCAACCCCAGTTGCAATAAGATTCCAAAGCCATGCTCTTACCAACCCCAGACAACTCTGGTTAGAAAGGAAATTCACTTAACTGCACCTTATGGTTCCTGAACAGTGCCCTAAAGGAGTCACCTCTGCAAGGAGCTTTCTGGTACAGTGGAAAGGTTCCTATTTCTATCCCTTTTCTCCATGGAACAGTGTTTTCAGCCAGGGAGAGGAGAGCCATTCTGTATCGTGTGAGTCTGAGCCAAGGGAGAATTTTAACGAGCGAAGAAGAACCCGGCCAGAATAATTTCTTGACGTCACCAGCTGAGTCCATCCACCTCTCAGAGTGACCTGGTCCTCCTCCACCACACTCAGTTCTTTCCCTGGCAGCTGAGGACACCCTAAACGTGGTCTCTGGAACCTGGAAGGAACCTCCCCTGGTGCCCAGAGCAAAGAAGGTGCCTGAGGGTTGGGAGAGCAGCCCTTGGTGCAAGTTGACTCCACTCTGCAGCAAAGTCAGCTGGGTTTTCTTATTTTCCCACTGTGAGAGTCCAGGAAGATCGCATGAACACAACACCCCATTCCTTCATTCTGCTATAAATGTCTCTCTCATTCCCTGTGTATTCTAAAATCCACTGATTGTCATCCCATTGGTTCTAGGCTCTTCTGGCTGTTGGAAGGCTAGAGCTGATTAGAGCTGGGTATTTCCCTTCCCCCTGGTCAGTTAGGGATGATGATATTTCAGCACATTAGTCTCTGGTTAACTGGTTTCTCCTGAGGGCAGGCCTTCTGAAGAAGCAGCTCTGGTATATTAAAAAAGTGGTTGGTTCCTTTCCCCTCCCTCTCTAGGAACAACACTAGGTGATTTTTCTGTTACTCATTTTGAGAACTGGTACAGCTCCAGGAGGTAAATCCCACCAGTGGATTTTTCTCTCACATGTACTGTTGAGAACCTGGTCAAGTTCCTAGGGGTAAAATGCACATTTGTGGGAGTTTCCTATGAATGAGTGTCTGTCCCTGGAGTTTTTAACTCTCAGAGTTGCCCACACTGAGCCTCCAGCAGCTTGCCGGTGACCTACCCCAGCACTAGCTCCAAGCACTGAGATTTGCCCTTGTTGAGCATTTGCTCTGGTAAGACAACTCCCTTCATTCATCTCCCTTCATTCATCTGCCTCTCCAATCTTGAGGGCAAAGGTTTGCTATGTGTTCACCTCTCTTAAGCATCCTGCAGGGGTTGTTCTTTTCCCCTCAGTCTCTTCAGCTTTTCACTTATTGTTAGGACAGAGTGGCAACTTCCATGCTCCCTCCTTGGGAGAACCCAGTGCCATCCATTTTCCGTGGAGATTCTCCAGGAAATTTGACAGCTCTTACTTTTCCCCAGGTTAAAGAGAATGAATTTGTGGTGTTGTTGCTACTGCTCCTGCCGTTGTTGTTGTGGTTTTGGTGTCATTGCTGAGTCTGTATCATACTCAAGCTGTGTAGAATTAAAGGAGCAACCCCTTCGGTGTAATCCTTTTAAATGCATGAAAACTCACATAAGAATTTTCAACCAGGTACAAGACTCTGGCAAACCCTGATAAATCCTCTTTTAAAACACTTTAAATAAAAAAGTGCAGGAATCTGATTCAGAAGAATGGAAATAAATGGTACAGGTAGAGTTTATCAGCTTGCTGTAAAATTGTTTTTCCAAACTAGATTGTTTCTAATGTACCCTGATTTCCAGGTATAAAGCTATGAAATAAGATCATGATATCAAAGGTCAAATGTACAAATGGCTATTTTATTTTATTTTATTTTATTTTATTTTATTTTATTTTAAACCAACTGTATTATTTTTTAAATTCTAGTATAATTAACATACAGTTTACATATTACATATTAGTTTCAGGGATATACATATACATATCCCTATCTATCTATCTATCTATCGTGACTCAACAACTCTATTCATTACTCATCACAGTAAGAACCTATTCACTCATCTCTCCACCCACCTCCCCTCTGGCAAGCATGAGTTTGTTCTCTATATTTTAGAGTCATGTTTTGGTTTGTCCCTTTTTCTTTGTTTGCTTTGATTCTTAAATTACACCCATGAGTGAAAGTGTATGGTATTTATCTTTCTCTGAAGGATTTTTTTCCACTTAGCATTATACCATCTAGATCCATTCATGTTGTAAATGGCAAGATTTCATTCTTTTTTATGGCTGAGTCATATTCCATTGTATCCATATACCACATCTTCTTTTTTTTAAAACTCTTTTTTAACGTTTATTTATTTTTGAGAGACTGAGAAAGAAAAAACATGAGCAGGGGAGGGTCAGAGAGAGAGGGAGACACAGAATCTGAGGCAGGCTCCAGGCTCTGAGCTGTCAGCACACAGCCCAATGCAGGGCTTGAACCCATGAGCTGCGAGATCATGACCTGAGCCAAAGTCGGACGCTCAACCAACTGAGCCACCCAGGTGCCCCTATACCACATCTTCTTTATCCATTCATCTATCAGTGGACACTGGGTTGCCTCTATATTTGGCTATTGTAATAATGCTGCAATAAACAGGGGTGAACTTGTCTTTTCAAATTAATGTTTCGCATTCCTTGGATAAATACTAAGTAGGGGAATTACTCGATCATAAGGTAATTATATTTTTGGATGTTTTGAAGACCCTCCATACTGTTTTCCACAGTGACATTTTGCATTCCCAACAACAGTGCATGAGGGTTCCTTTTTTGCGACAATATCACTAACAAATCTCTTGTTTCTTGGGTTTGTGATTTTAGCCATAATGACAGGTGTGAGGTGGTATCTCAGTGTGGTTTTGATTTGTATTTCACTGGCGATTAGTGATGTTGGGCATCTTTTCATGTGTCTGTTTGCCATGTGTATGTCTTCTTTGGAGACCTCTCATGTCTTTTGCTCATTTTTTAATTGCATTCTTTGCTTTTTGGTGGTGAGCTGTATAAGTTCTTTCTATATTTTGGATACTAATCCTTTAATGGTTGTATCATCTGCAAATATCTTCTCCCATTTACTAGGTTGTCGTAGTTTTGTGGATTGTTTCCTTCACTGTGCAGAGCTTTTTCCTTTGATGTAGTCCTAATAGTTTGTTTTTGTTTTGGTTTCCCTTGCCTGAGGAGTCATATCTAGAAAACTGTTTCTATGGTTGATGTCAGAGAAACTACTACCTGTGCTCCCTTGAAGAATTTTTATGGTTTCAGGTCTCACATGTAGGTCTTTATTCTATTTTGAGTTTATTTTTGTGTATGGTGTAAGAAAGTGCTCCAGGATCATTCTTCTGCATGCAGCTGTCCTGTTTTCCCAAAACCTTTCGTTGAAGAGACGATTTTTGCCCATTGCATACACTTGCTTCCTTTGTCATAGATTAATTAACCCTATAATCGTGGGCTTATTTCTGGGCTCTCTACTCTGTTAAATCCATCTATTTGCAGGCAGACTGACCTTTAAAGTAAAACTTGAAATGGCTGGAAGCCACTCTAGCACCTTCTGGGTACAGACCCTGATTCTTGTCACACACTACCGGCCTGTGGTTTGTAACCACAAAAGATTTCTGAGTGAGGAATGAACATTAGCTTTGAGGGCTCAGGGCACACATGGCAGCCAGAGGGAAAGTCCTGACCCTGCAAAGTGAGGTAGCCATGAAGTTGGCCACTACAGTAGTCATCTCTTAGCCATTCGTCACCACTGCACTGGAGGAAGTTATGGCTGGTTCTCTCATCAGCAAAACACAGTCCACGGACGTACATATTTACAAATGATTTCATAGGGTTCTTATTTAGAAACTTCAAGAATTGTAGTGGAAATCATTTCTGTCAAAGTATGTGGCACCTGAGAGAAGTCCCCTATGGCTGCCTCAAGTGGCAGAGTCCAACCCTCCTGCCATCCAGTATCTGCTTGCCGCCTTCACCAGTTTGGCCCTGCACCTCCAGGTGGAAAGCTCAACCTCAACTGCTGAGCCAAGGTCCTAGACTGGGTCAGCAGTGGTTGTCTGTGTAGCCTCTGGCATGCACTCACTGAGCCTGGGATCCACCATCCTGAGCCCTGTCCCTTGCTCTGCTCACCAATCTTTACTCTGTGCCTAAGCACACTTGCATCCTATTGACCATTCCCGGGTTCCCCTGCAGCCTTGCCAGCATAACCTGCACAGAGTTCTCCAGCCCCAAGCTTTTATTCCCTCATGGCAGTGCCACGCCAAGAGTTAAAAAGGAGGCACTCTGAATTAAAGACATCTTGGAAGCAGGGTGTCCCTGAGCACAGAGGCCACCAACCTGGGAGAGGAAGAAATGGGGCACAAGGCAGATGTGTCCTAAAATATCCTTGGGGACCGAGGATGGGGGTGCACCGTGGTTCTGGTCACTCACGGCACACTCGGAGCGGTTTCTGCCTGGCTGGGGTCTCTGCCTGCAAGCACAGCCCCGTGATGCAGGCCCACCAACCACGCTCACAGCCCGCCTTATGGGCGGGGTATTTGCAGCCCGCGGCTGCTGACGCACCTGCAGTGGTGCTGGGAGAGTGTGTAGAGCCTGAGAATCACACACTCTGCTCTTAGACTGGGAGATTCTGGCAACAATGCACAGCTTCTTTCTAGGCAATCCACCTGCTGAGGGCAGCAAGTCTGAACCTCCAACCTTCCCGGCGAGCTTGGAGAAGAAAGATCAGGTGGAGGGGTCCTAAAGGCCTCCAGGTGGGTTGGGTCCTGGAGAGGGTTGAGGTGCTGCATAACTGTGTTTCGGGAGTGCGCTTAAAATTGAGAGTTAGTGCAGGTATGATGAGAGCAGATCGTTGTCAGGCTGTGTGTGCAGGCGGTCCCACGAGAAGCCCAGAGAAGTTTCAAGGATTGCCTGTCTCAGTTTAAGCCATCTGCACACAGAAAGGTCTGAACGTGTTCCTTGCTTTCACTTGATAATCAGGCATGTAGCTCAGTAGAAAATGGTTTTGGATTCATTTTCTCTCTTTAAATTATTTCGTGCAAGGAGAATGAGAGGATAGTCAGCGGGACTGAGGTTATCCCTGACTTGCTGAAAATTCCCAGCTCAGCTAAGGAGGCAGGACAGGACGAAAGTTAGTGGGGATTCCGGCCCCATCCAAAATTGGTGACACACAGGACCCAGAAATACCAACTGACTGTCCTCAGTCTGTCGTCCACGAGGGCATCAGTTGGATCGCTTGGGGCACAGCCCACAGACTACCTACAATGCGGGTACTAGGGGTGCCATGGTCCTTCTTGAGAGGGGTGTGTAGGGGGTCTTGCTGTGTCCTGTGTCGGAGGTGCCCCTATGGTGAAGGCATCGGCTACGCTCATGGACAAGGTCTTGTCAGGGATCTGAGTGAGGTACCTGTGAGGCACCTGTAGTCTTAGTTGTACTGGCAGATACCTTCCACCATGGCGGTGATGGCTGTAGGGGTCCCCTGATTGTGTGAAGGGGGCTGGAACTGGCTCAGAAGATGATCAGGAAGTTGTTGGCTGTTGATCTTCTAAACTTCTTGGAGAATGCACTTCCGTGGTTTGTTCCCCCAGGCTTCCAGGCAGCAGTGTTCAGGGCTTTGTGGGAGATGATCTTGTGGGACCTGGTGCTGGGCTCAGTGTCCAGCCAAGAGCCTGTGTACTCAGGAACTGACAGCAGGGAGGAGACATTGCTACCGTTCCCCCAGCTGAGGTCGTGGCTATGAGGCCAAAGATGGGGACTCAGGAACCGTGAGATCCTGAGCTGATCGAAACCAAGAGTCCCTGCACATAACCAACTGAGCCACTTAGGTGCCCCTTCCTTGGGGATTTATATATTACCCTTAAGTTGGGAGAGGATTTAGGGATACCTGGAGATAAGATAGCAATCTGCGCACACGATGGTCTAAATTTCCTTGAATTTACTTGGTAAATCAGGGATGGACTCAGAAGAGAACAGTTTTGTAGCTCACATGAGGAGGAAGAACCTGCTGCCCTACCAGTCTGCCCTGAGGAGAGTGATTGTTAGCCACCCAATTCCCTAGTCGCGAACTTACTCCTTCACGTTGGGGGCACCACCAGGAGTTAAAAGCAAGGAATGCTGAATAGAGCATCTTGGAAGTTAGGTGTCCCCAACACAGAGGCACAAAACTGGAAGGGAAAGAGACGTGGCAGAAGGCAGGTATGTTCTATGAAATGCAAGTCTTCTGGGGACTGAGGATAGGGATGCACCGTTGCCCGGGTACGTTGCCCGGATCACATAGGACGTACCCGGGCAGGATTTCTGCTCTGCCTGGGAAAACCACCTAACTGGGGTCTCTGCCTGCCCGCCACAGCCCGTGATGCAGTCCCCACCCACTGTGGCTGGAATACCAGACTTGCCGCCACGGTTATGCTTGCCGCGCTGGGAAAGTGTGTAGAGGCTGAGGCTTGGACGCGCTGCTCGCTCACATCCGGAGATCCTCGGAACAGTGAGAAGCCGCTTTCTCGGCACTCTCCGTGCCGAGGGCAGGAAGTCAGGACCTTGGACCTCCGGGCAGGAGAGGAGTGAAAGATCAGGTGCGCGGGTCCTAAAACCCTCCAGTTGGGATAGGTCCCGGAGAGGATCTGGTGCTGAATAATTGCATGTTAGAGAGCATGCTTAAAATTGAGAGTTAGTGCGGTGGCACAGGGCGGCTCAGACAGTTGAGCATCCGACTCTTGCTCAGGTCACGATCTCCCGATTTGTGAGTTCGAGCCCCGCATCGGTTTCAATGCTGTCTTCCTGTTAGCGCATAGCCCGCCTCGAATCCTCTGTCCCCATCTCTCTATCCCTTCCCTGCTTGTGCTCTCCCCAAAATAAATATTTTTTGAAAATTGAGAGTGAGTGCAATTTGATGAGAGCAGATCAGCATCATGCCTTGTGTGCACGCGATCCTATGGGGGAGAGACTCAGAGGCAGGCTGGGCTGCGATTCAGAGAGAATCCACAGGGTGTCCCCTGTGTCAGACCCCTGTGCCTGCCTGAGCTCTGGGGAGTGGGCACATGATTTGGAGACAGAAATGAGTTTGTGTGTGTGAAAGCTTTGAATGTGAGTGTTAGTGTCCGCAGGGACTCTTCAGTACCTGCAAGCGTTCTCTGCTCTCTAGAGGATGACTGAAGTGCTGGGGATGTGGGCGCAGGCTGTGACTGCCCGCCATTGGGACAACTTAGCAAACAGCAGGTGAGGATCCCCACTCCACTTGGCTCAGGGCATCCCCTCCCTCCTGTCCTGCCAAGGAAGGCATATCCTAAGAGGTAAGACGGAACACGGCTGGACAGGAGGTCAGCACACTGCCATGGCTCTCCTCGGCCTGGGGCCCAGCTATTCTCATGCACCACTGAAAACAGAGGTCCCACAAAGAGACTATGGTTAGACCACATGTAAAAAGATCCATTTCTGAAAGCAACTGGGGAAGGTATGAAATCCCTCCCTCCGGAAACTGGTCTGAAAGCACTGAGGAGACTTCCCAGCATTGGAGGAGTTAGGACTGGTAAGTGTGAGGCCAGCAGATGGACCCCACAGATCCCAGGAGATTTTAGAAATTGGTTTCTCTTTGTAAACCTGCACTTGACATTCTCTCACATCCACATGGAGCCTTCATTGCACATTTGCAAGGTGAGGCAAAGGCCTTGCAGAGGGTGGGGTCAGGTAGAGCAGTACCTGAGGTAGGTCTGGGGGCTTGAGATGTGTAGGATCTGTGGAGACGTGCATGTTGTCATGGGGCCAGACACCCTTCCCCAGCCCCACCTCCCCGCGTCCCCTGAGCCTGGAGCTCACGCCAGCCCCTGGCCCGGCCCGGCACTGCCTGGCATGTGCTGCACCTGCATCTACCCTAAGGACCTCTCTGCAGAGCAAGAAGGACTGAGCGGCATGCGGAAGGCTAGGAAAGGGCACCCCTTCCCCGCTGCAACCCTGCCCCACGCTGCCTTGGCTCAGCAAACCTCGGAGTTCTCCTAATGGAGGATGTGTGAGCTGCCCTCCTGCCTGCCCCTCCTGCCCCCACTTAGAGTGCCCCCTCCCTGGTCTAACCTTCTGGGCGATCGCCACAGGGGCAGACCTGGTGCATGGTACCACCTGGCATGTCTTTTCCCTGCAGCCTGGACAGCTTCCGAGCTAAGCGGTGCAGTAATCTGAGCACCTGTGTGCTGGGCACATACACACAGGACCTCAACAAGTTTCACACGTTCCCTCAGACTGCAATTGGGGTCGGAGCACCCGGCAAGAAAAGGGTCATGGCCAGCAGCTTGGAGAGAGACCACGGCCCTCACGATGGCATGACCCAGGATACCTATTAAACCCCTCCCTCTCTTTTCTAATGTCCTTTCTTCCTTCCTTCCTATATCGTGATACGTGTGGTCCTCTTGGGTTGCTGGTATCGGTGGCTTTCTTTATGGCAGTGGATGTCTGGCACCTCAGATGGGAGGAGAGCAAGAGGAACAGGCCAGAAGAGAATCACGCAGGAAGAGATGGGGGGCAGCCCTGTGCTTCCCCTGAGGAATCACAGCACGGCTTCTCAGTCCTGCTTGTGAATGTGTTTGCCGATGGGGAATAAAAGTATATTTCTCAAAAGACCTGAGCGGTGGTAGTTATTGCTCTGGCCCACACCACAGGCTTCCCAGATTCAGGGACCTGTGCTTAGAAGTAGCCTCAGCCCTGTGGTAACTGGGTGCAGGGTGGAGTAGCTAGTCCTTGGACCACCTCAAGTAGGAAGAACAGGAGCAGTAAAGAACAGTAAGCACCTCGGGGACCCAACGCTGTAAAATCGCCTTTTCTTCCAGGTAAGTCGGGGAATTTTTGTATTTCTAACAAGGGATATTTGATGCCTTTGAGTGGGATGTGACTTCCAGACAATCCTCGTGTTAGGATCAGTTTGGGGCCATAATTCTCTGTGTCTCATAAGCCTTACTTGATTTGCAGTTTATTTATATAGGAAAGACAGGCTGTTACAGCTCTGTGTTCCATGGCCACTCACCCGGAGCCACCTTGGGTTTTCTGACACCCCTGGGAATGTCTGTGGGAGTGATCATGGCATTTTCCCCAAGAGCCTGTGTATTTCTGCAGTGATAATTGTGATTGAGGAAAGATGTAACGTTAACTGGTGCCTCTCAGAGCAGCAATTTTACCATGAGTAACCCATGGGGCAGATGGGATCTCTCTTAGATAGCCTCACTGACGGGCCTCTTTCCCTCCATCCTGCAAATCAGCCATCACTGCCCGGAAAAGCTCCTGCAACTCTGCCTCCTGTGTGATCCATCAGTTGGCAGGCTTGGTAGCCAGAGCTGAGCATGTGGTGAAAAACACCTTCAGTCCCACCAGTATGGGCTCCGAAGCCTTTTGCCATCACCACAGCGAACTTGAGCTTGAGCAGTGTAATGACTTCAGAAAGGTGGCTGCCCTTGTACCATCATATGGGAGAAGGAAAACTGGGTATTGCACAGGTGCAGTCCTCACTTTAACTCTCTGTGGGCCTATCGTGGAGATATATATATATCTGCTCTAGAGAATGTGCCCCCTCCAGTGTCTGGAGAAAGAACAGACTCCCAGTAGCTGAAACCCCTAGATCTGGGTTCATTTCTCTGCATTTCCAGTACTCCCTGTGACACTGAGATACCTGGGTGGCTCAGTTAAGCATCTGACTCTAGTTTTTGGCTCAGGTCATGTTCTCACAGTTGGTGAGATTGAGCCACACATCTGGCTCTGCCCTGACAGCACAGAGTCTGCTTGGGATTCTCTCTCTCCTCTCTCTGCCCCTCCCCCCACTCCGATGCCCTCCCTCCCTCCCTCTCTCTCTCTCAAGAAATAAGCAAACTTTGGGGCGCCTGGGTGGCGCAGTCGGTAAAGCGTCCGACTTCAGCCAGGTTGCGATCTCGCAGTCCGTGAGTTCGAGCCCCGCGTCGGGCTCTGGGCTGATGGCTCGGAGCCTGGAGCCTGTTTCCGATTCTGTGTCTCCCTCTCTCTCTGCCCCTCCCCCGTTAATGCTCTGTCTCTCTCTGTCCCAAAAATAAATTAAGAAAAAAAAAAAAAAAGAAATAAGCAAACTTTAAAAAAAAGTAACTTTTCAGGGTGGGAAGGAAATGTCAATAAGAGGGGTATAGCCAGCACCTAGAAGGTTTTGTTTCATTGTATAAGCTACACTGTTAGTATATATTAATGAATGAATAGTATATATGAATGAATAGGTCATTATATTTGTGTTTAGTAGGAAAAAATACCTTAAATATGGGTCTTTTGTTTTAAAGCAACTACCGTAAATTATTTCAAACACATAAATTTTAAATACAAAAAGAGGATCTGTTCTGCTCAATGGATAGTAGGAAAAAGACCCCCAAAATATGTAACAAATGCACAATTGAGAAAAAGACGTCAGTAATAAATACTCATATAGCTTTAGAATAGTGGTATATTAAAGTCATCAATTAAGAGCCAAGACTATCAGGCTGCATCATTTTAAAGGATCCAAAATGTTTTTTCCACAAGAGAAACATTCAGAACAAAAGGACTCAGAATTAATTAAAACAAATGGGTAGCAGAAGATAAGTTGAAGTAAGTTCATAATATATGATTAGAATAGAATTCAAGGCAAAAAAACAACTTATTAGAAATGGAAAGGTGTTATATAATGGGAAAAAGAACCAAATGGCAAGAAGATATATTGATAATAGACACATGTATTCAACAACATGGCCTCAAATTATGTGGAACAAAAACTGACCAAACTGCAGGTGAAATATGTATATCAAGAATTTTTACTATGGAATTAATAATGTACACCACTCAATTAGCCATTAGCTTTTGGAATCCCCTCCAAAATGCATGGTTCAAAGTTGGCTCTGCAAATACCCCCTGACGATATGATAGATTTAAGAAAACATACAGTGTTTACAACCACAAAGGGGTGATAGAGTTTATTAATAAGATTATGACTACTTTTCACAAAACCATTTATTAAATAAGCCAATATGTCTCATATTGATTTGTAACACTACTCTTACATGCTAATATTCTTCTGCCCTTTTCTCCTGTATTGATAATCACCTATGTTAGTAATACACTTTTATTACTAGTAGAACAAAGGTACTTTATACTTCTCTTTTTCAAAATGCTCTTGGCAATTTTTACACATTTATTCTTCCAGAAGAAAGTTAGAATTTGCAGTTTGGATTTTTTATGGCATTGGGTTTTCTAGGTAGACAATTGTGTCATCTGTAAATAATAGTAAATCTTAGTTCACATTTTTGTTCTTTTTGTGTCATGTAGAACTTCCTGACAATGTTAAGATAAAAATGATAATAGGGGGGCGCCTGGGTGGCGCAGTCGGTTAAGCGTCCGACTTCAGCCAGGTCACGATCTCGCGGTCTGTGAGTTCGAGCCCCGCGTCAGGCTCTGGGCTGATGGCTCAGAGCCTGGAGCCTGTTTCCGATTCTGTGTCTCCCTCTCTCTCTGCCCCTCCCCCGTTCATGCTCTGTCTCTCTCTGTCCCAAAAATAAATAAAAAATGTTGAAAAAAAAATGATAATAGGTACCCTTGATGATGAAGGCTATTGATTTCAAATGGAACTTCTTCATCATCTTAAGAAAGTATCTTTCTTTGGGGCACCTGGGTGGCTCAGTCGGTTAACAGCTTCGGCTCAGGTCATGATCTCCCAGTTCATGGTTTGAGCCCCGCATGGGGCTCTGTGCTGACAGCTCAGATCCTGGAACCTGCTTCAGATTCTGTGTCTCCCCTCTCTCTGTCCTTCCCCCACTCGCGCTCTGATCTCTCTCTCAAAAAATGAATAAACATTAAAAAAAATTAAAAAAAGAAAGTATCTTTCTTCTTATTGTATACTACCAAGAGTTTTTAAAGATCATAAATGAATATAAAATATTATCAAAATATCTTTTGGTACTAACCACATAATCTTATGGCTTTTCTCCTCTTAATGATAATACATTTCCAGGCATAAAAACTAATAATAACATTTAATATATTTGAGTGCTTACTACATGCTAGGCTGTAATAAATGATTCACAGAATTGACTCCTTTAATCTTTACAGCTGCATAAAGTAAATAGTGTCAGAGTTCCATTTTATGAAGAAACTGAGATATAGGACATGAGGCAGGTTGACCAAAGCCACACAGATAGCAGATCCATATCAAGATGCAAACCTGTTCCTAGGCTATCTGGCTCCATAGTCAGGTGTCTTAAATCATTACATTGCTTCTTCATGAACTCTACTAGGTGAGAGGATATGTATTAAAATACACTTGCAAATTCAATGCGCTTGTGATTTATTAAGGATTTTGTACCACCATTGTTGAGTTTAATATTGGGGCTATGCTAATGTCATCAAATGAGTTTGCAAGCTTTTGAACTTTTAATGCTTTAGGTTAATGTAAGGAGTATGAAAACTATCTGAGCTTTAAGTTTTATATAATTCACCTGTAAAACTTTCTTACAGAGTTCCTTTAGGTTTTAAGTTTTCTCAGAGTTCTTAAGGTTTTTAAATTCTGCTGTGGTTATTCTATTCTATTGTTATTCTACCTATCCTTGATTTACATGTATCTTCATGAAATTTGTTATTTAAATTTCTTTGCATATATTAGCAAATTGTACTTTTTTATTATAATTTAAAATCTTCACATTTGACATTGTATTTTTCTTCTCATTCTGGATGCGGTATATCTGTATTTTCCCTTTTCCTTTCCCTAACTTACTTTACCAGAAATTTCTATTTAATTGAAATTTTCAAGACTGAGCTTTAATATTTTCCAATTCTACCATTTCCTTGTTTTTAATTCACTAATCTCTTTGCTGACCACTCAATTCCCTTCTCCCAGATAATTGTTGAAAAGTTTGTTGAGCAGGTCTCTTCCTTGATTTCTGAGTTGAATTATTAAGTTAAACTGCATGTATTTTGTCTTGATTACTTGTATTTAACCACTTCTTCGACCCCCGGCTGACTCCTTCCTGATCCAAGTCTCCATTATGTTTTACATGAACTGTAACAACAATCTCCCAACTGATCTCCCTGTTTCTATCCTCTTTATATAGACAACTCTGGAGTGATCTTTTAAACATGTAAGTCACATTGTGTCTATCCCCTGGTCAAAACCTTCCAGTCTCCCCATCTCACTCAGAATAAAAGTCAGAATCCTACAGTAGCCCAAGAGGTACTGCGTGATCCGAACCCATATCATTTCTCTGATCTCCCTACCTGCCAACTAACCCACTGCCTGCTCCACTCCCAGCTTCCTGAGGGCCTTTGAACTTACTGTTTGCTCTGCCTGCAATGCTCTTCCCCCAAAGTCTGCATGACTGACTCTCTCCCTTCCTGCAGAACTCTGCTGAAACATCACCTTCTCAGAGATGGCTTCCCTGACCACTGTACAAAGTAGCATTCCTTTCTGAACACTCTCCATCCTCTTTATTCAGCCTTATTTTACCCAAAGAACTTATCATTATATGAGATATTATACATATTTGGGGGGGGGCGGGTGGAGTTGTTCACTGTCTTCCACTAGCATGTAACTCTATGAAGGAAGTTAAAATTTTTTTAAATCTATATCCCTGGAGCATAAAAAAAAATTCTAGAACAGTATAGTGTTATGCACAGAATTCATGATCCCCAAATACCGCCAGGGAGCCGAGTCCGATGTAAAAGCAAAAAAGCTTTTATTCGAGCTAGGCTCTTTTGCTTTTACATCGGACTCGGCTCCCTGGCGATATTTGGGGATCACGAATTCTGGGCATAACATTTGGGGGCTCGGCCCGGGATCCCCAAGACCCCCGAGGGACCCCCGACCCGGAGAGCCTGATTGGCCACGGTTAGTGTCTGTCTGTTTGTTCTGTCTTTTCTGTGTGAGCTCATTTAATTCTGGTAGTGCCCGACGCGGTCTAAGTGTACGCACTGGAGGACCACGGGCTGGGAGTTTCGGAAGACGTTCCGATTCTCCCTTCTGGAGGGACTTGGAATCCCCTCATCTGTTTCGGAGGGACGTGGAATCCCCTCAAAGGTCTGAGACGAGGCGGGTCGCTCCTGCTGGTCAGCGTGAGGCCGTCGTATTTGGAGGGACGTGGAATCCCCTCAAAGGTCTAAGCTAGCTTTCAGTTTTGCTTCCATGGAGTTGGAAGACTTTCTAGGGGCCCTCTGTTTGTCTGTTTTTGTGTTTCTCTGTTTTGTTCTGTGGACTTACTGGACGGACATTATGGGACAGACTCAGACTACTCCTCTAAGTATTATGATTGATCACTTTAAGGATGTGAGGGGAAGAGCTAACAACCTCAGTGTGGAAGTCCGAAAGGGTCGGTTGCAGTTTTTTTGTTCTAGCGAGTGGCCAACTTTCAATGTCGGATGGCCACCAGAGGGGACCTTCGACCTCCCTACCATCCACCGAGTCAGGAGTATCATCTCTCGGCCTAAGACGGGCCATCTTGATCAGCTCCCTTACATCATCACTTGGCAGGACCTTGTAGAAGACCCACCCTCTTGGCTTAAGCCCTTCCTAGCCCCGCTCCCTCCAGAGCCAAAACCCATTCTTGCTTTGCAGGGGACAAAGAAGAAGAAAAGTCTTATCCAGCCTTCAGCACCCCTCTACCCTGTCTTACAGGGGGGTACTAAAGAAGAATTAATTTTTCCTCCCCCGTATAACCCCTCTAGGATGCCGGAAGAACACCATCCTCCCCCTCCAGGGGAGGCAGACGCTGTTCCCAAAGCGGGAGGCAGAAACGCTCCAGTGGGAAGCCCGCCCTTTACCAGACAAAGGGCTCAGAGGGAGCAATCCGCCTCCGCCGCCGACTCCACTATTCCGCCCCTGCGAGCCACCGGACCCCCAGATGCGGAGGGGAATCAGCCCCATCACTATTGGCCTTTCGCCACTAGTGACCTCTACAATTGGAAAGCTCAGAATCCTAAGTTTTCCGAGAAACCGGCAGGGCTTATTGATTTATTAGACTCTGTTCTTTTTACCCATCAGCCCACGTGGGACGATTGCCAGCAGCTTTTGCAGGTCCTGTTCACGACTGAAGAAAGAGAAAGAATCCTCAATGGGGCCCGAAAACTAGTTCCGGGCACAGACGGGAATCCCACCACCCACCAGGCTCAGATAGAGCCTCCCCTTAACTCGGCCCCAGTGGGATTGCAACACGGCAGAAGGTAAGGAGAGGCTCCGGGTCCACCGCCAGACTCTAATGGGGGGTTTCCGAATGGCTGCTAGAAAGCCAACCAATTTGGCCAAGGTAGGAAATGTACAACAGGGAAAAGATGAATTTCCGGCTGCCTTTTTAGAACGGATCATGGAGGCATTCCGTACCTATACCCCCATGGATCCAGAGGCTCCGGAAAGCAAGGCAGCTGTTATCATGGCCTTTGTAAACCAATCGGCCATAGACATTAGGAGAAAATTACAGAAAATAGACTAGGAGAAAAAAGTCTGCAGGACTTACTGGTGGTAGCCGAAAAGGTATATAATAACCGGGAGCCTCCTGAGGACAAGCAGGCTCACGCCATGGCGGCTGCCAGCAGTAAGCAGACTCGAGACCTGGCCAGAATACTACTAGCTACCACTGCTGACTCCCCTGAGGAACGAGACCGCCGTCTCCGGCAGCTGGCAGACGACGCAAGAAAAGGTAAAGGAACCACCAAGGGGGGGAAGCAGAGGCTGCAGAAGGATCAGTGCGCATACTGCAAGGAGATAGGGCATTGGGCCCGAGATTGTCCAAAAAGAGCCGGCGGGAAGGGAAGCAAGACTGATGGAGTAAAAGTCCTAGAGCTAGATGAACTAAGTGATTAGGGGAGTCGGGGTTCGGACCTTCTCCCCGAACCCAGGGTAACTCTTAAAGTGGAGGGGACCCCTGTTGACTTCCTTGTCAACCGGAGCACAACATTCAGTCCTCCACACCCCACAAGGAAAACTAGCCAGCAAGAAGTCCTGGGTACAAGGGGCAACTGGTATGAGCCAGTATTCATGGACTACCCGAAGAACAGTAGATTTGGGAATGGGCCAGGTATCCCACTCCTTTATGGTAATACCAGAATGCCCCTACCCGCTGTTAGGACGGGACTTACTGACCAAGATTGGAGCTCAGATAACTTTCAGACAAGGGGGGCCTCAGGTCACCGATGGCAAGGGCCACCCCATCCAGGTACTGACCATGAAACTGGAGGATGAATACCGCCTCCACCAGGAGGCGCTCCCGAGAGAGGATAATATAGACAGATGGCTACAAGAATTCCCCTCGGTTTGGGCAGAGACGGGGGGAATGGGACTAGCCGCTCACAGAACCCCAGTCCTGGTAGAGCTCAAGCCAGGAGAGAGTCCGGTAAGGATCAAACAATACCCCATGTCTCAGGAGGCCCGGAAGGGAATCCAGCCACACATCCAGAGACTACGAAGCCTAGGGGTACTAGTTCCTTGCTAGTCTGCCTGGAACACCCCCCTACTGCCGGTCAAAAAGCCTCACACAAATGACTACCGACCTGTACAAGACCTCCGGGAAGTAAATAAGAGGGTCTCGGACATACACCCAACTGTTCCCAACCCATATACTCTCTTGAGCTCCTTGGCGCCCTCCAGGGTCTGGTATACTGTACTAGATTTAAAGGATGCCTTCTTCAGTCTGCTGCTGGCACCCCAGAGCCAACCCTTGTTCGCCTTCGAGTGGCATGATCCGGAGGAGGGCTACAGTGGGCAACTCACCTGGACACGGCTACCTCAGGGATTCAAAAATTCACCCACCATCTTCGACGAGGCACTACATGAGGACCTGGGTGAGTACAGAAGGGAGCACCCTGGCCTCACCCTTCTACAGTACGTAGATGACATCCTGATTGCTGCCAACCCGGCCAAAGACTGTGAGCGAGGGACCCAGGACCTGCTGGCTACCCTGGGGGCCTTAGGGTACCAGGCATCCACAAAGAAGGCTCAGATATGCAGGGAGAGGGTAAGTTACCTGGGATATATCCTGGAGGGCAGACAGCGGCGGTTATCAGATGCCAGAAAAGAAACTGTCCTAAAGATCCCTACTCCCACCTCCGGAAGAGAAGTGAGGGAATTTCTAGGATCAGCCGGCTACTGCCGCCTCTGGGTTCCAGGTTTAGCTGAGATTGCCAGGCCCCTATATGAAGCTACCAAAGAGGGGAAAACATTTAAATGGACTGAAAAAGAAGAAATTGCCTTTAATCAGTTAAAAAAGGCCCTCCTAAGTGCCCCAGCCCTGGGCCTACCAGACATTACGAAACCCTTCCACCTCTTTGTAGACGAACATAAAGGAATAGCAAAAGGGGTTCTAACTCAAGCCTTAGGCCCCTGGAACCGCCCAGTGGCTTACCTGTCTAAGAAACTAGACCCAGTGGCTGCAGATTGGCCGCCATGCCTAAGAATTATTGCGGCGACAGCACTCCTAGTCAAGGATGCAGACAAGCTGACCCTAGGACAGGAGATCTGGATCACGACCCCACACGCCATTGAAGGGGTCCTGAAACAGCCTCCTGACAGATGGATGAGCAACACACGTGTGACTCATTACCAGAGCCTCCTACTCAACCCTCCACGAGTGCGGTTCCACCCCAGTGGCAGCCCTCAATCCTGCAACCCTGCTGCCCGACCCTGACCTAGGTGCTCCATTACATGACTGTGCGGGAATCCTGGAACAAGTACATGGATTCCGGACGGACCTGACCGACTGGCCCCTCCCCGATGCCGAGGTTACTTGGTTCACTGATGGCAGCAGCTTTGTGAGAGACGGACACAGGTATGCGGGTGCAGCGGTGGTCACCGAAACGGACACCGTATGGGCGGAGGCTCTACCCTCCGGAACGTCAGCCCAGCGAACAGAGCTCATAGCCCTCACCAAGGCGCTGATGCTGGGAGCTAGAAAATGGCTCTAGCTCTAACATCTACACAGACAGCTGTTATGCGTTTGCCACAGCTCATATTCATGGAGCAATTTATCAGGAGAGGGGGTTACTGACGGCAGAAGGACAGACTATAAAAAATAAGCAGGAGATACTTAACCTGCTTACGGCCTTATGGCTTCCTGCCAAGCTTGCCATTATCCACTGCCAAGGGCACCAAAAAGCTGATAACTCAGTAGCTAGAGGTAATCGAAAGGCTGACCAGGTAGCCAAGGCAGTCGCCCTTACTTCAGTCCCCACCATGACCACACAACTACCGGACCCGGGAGACCCAGTTTTATCAGACCAGCCCAAATACTCCCAGGAGGAGTTACAGCGGATCAAGAAACTCCCCATGGCCCAGGAGATAAAGGGATGGTGGTACACACCTAACAAGGAGCTCGTGCTGCCAGACCGGCTCGGAGTCTCAATATTAGAGCACATGCATCGGTCTACTCACATGGGGGCCTGAAAATTAAAAGACTTAATCCGACATGCCGGAATCAAGATTCACCAACAGGACACCAATAGAGCAAGTTGTATCTGCCTGCAAGACCTGCCAACTCACCAATGCGAGAGCCACATCAAATAAAAAAGGAACCAGGCTCAGAGGCACCAGACCGGGAGCCCAATGGGAAGTCGACTTCACTGAAGTCAAACCAGGAAAGTATGGTTATAAATATCTCTTAGTATTTACAGACACCTTCTCTGGCTGGGTGGAGGCATACCCAACCAAGCATGAAACGGCTCAGACGGTGGCTAAGAAGCTACTAGAAGACATTTTACCCAGGTATGGTTTTCCTGCCATGGTAGGATCGGACAATGGACCAGCTTTTATCTCGCAGGTAACACAGGCAGTAGCCAAGGCGGTGGGGGCAAACTGGAAATTACATTGTGCTTATAGGCCCCAGAGCTCAGGACAGGTAGAAAGAATGAATAGAACCCTAAAAGAGACCCTTACCAAATTAACCATGGAGACTGGCGGGGACTGGGTGACTCTCCTACCGTACGCCCTTTACCGGGTTAGAAACACTCCTTACACTCTGGGTTTTACTCCCTACGAGATCATGTTTGGCAGTCCACCCCCTGTTATTCCCAGCCTTCGAGCTGAACTTATTGCTGAGTTTAAAGATCAAGAACTTTTTCTTTCCTTGAGAGGGCTCCAGAGGGCGCACGAGGACATTTGGCCGCGCCTCCGTGCCATCTACGAGGCTCGCCCGACCCCGACCCCTCATCAGTACAGGCCGGGAGACTAGGTCTACGTCAAGAGGCACCACCGAGAGACCCTCGAGCCCCGCTGGAAGGGACCCTACATCGTGGTGCTGACAACCCCCACTGCTCTCAAAGTAGACGGCATCGCGACCTGGGTCCATCACACCCACGTTCGGCCAGCGGACCCCTCCTCGATCCGGAAGGACTTCGTCACGCGATGGGCCATCAGTCGGGACCAACACAACCCGCTCAAGCTCAAGCTACAGCACATTTGACCCACCTAATATTGGTAACTCTGTTAACTCTGCTTGTCATTGCTCATGCTGCCAGGAGTCCCCATGCCCCCCCAAACATCACCTGGCAGATCATAGACACCAGCTCAGGGACAATACTTAATCAGACCTCCTAGAGCCACCCCAGGGACACTTGCTTCCCAGAACTTTGTGTAAACCTCCAAACTCTGTTCCCCTTGTCACCATAAATGCAGCCGGTCCCATGATTGGGTCCATAAGCTACATGACAAGGGGGGGAATGAAAGGGCGGGCCTACGCCGGCCAACTCCATCTTGTTCTGTGTCCTTCACCTTGACCACACCTCCTCCCCTTGAGTAACCGCCCCCTCACCTGCCTAACAGGACTCGGACCCTTCCCCAGCCAATCGGCTGAGGCCATAGCCATTACCTCACCAACTGCCCCTAGGCCCCAATAAAACCTTTGTCCTTTTGAAACTCGGCCCCCCCCCCCCCCCCCCCCCCGTATCCCACCACTGTGTCGGTGCAGGTAGGGGATTGAGCTCAAGCTAGCTCGAATAAAGGCTCTTTTGCTTTTACATCGAACTCGGCTCCCTGGCGATATTTGGGGATCACGAATTCTGGGCATAACATATAGCCCTTCAATAAATATTATTTAGTGAAGAAATAAATAATGAAACTCTGTAAGGTTTTTCTCTGACTTCATCTTTAACCATTCATCATGTTCTGAGATGTGAAGTTGCCATTCTTAAAATTGTCTTTAATTTTCCTTTTGATATCTACCTTTAGCTCAAAAGTAATTTAGTAGAGAAATTTAAAATTTTAAATAGCTTTTAAAATTATCGTTCACTTATGTAGTTCCAGGTTTTGTGCATTGAGGTTTGATACAGAGTGATCTATTTTTGCCTGGGAAATTTTAAGATTTTCTATCAGGTCTAGGATGTGATCCTTTCCTACAAATGTTTTAAATAACAGAAAATAGAGTACATTTCCTGAGGTAACAACTTTTATATCAGTATCTAGTTAGCTAGCTATGGATATGTAATTAAAGCAAATAATTATAATATTCTTATATATTATTTTTGCCTGGGTAGTTGATCTTGCAAAGACAAAGAGAGGGCAATAAAGTTTCCAAGTATTATTTAATTTTTGTGAATTATCCCTTGTATTCCTAAAAATATTTAGTTTATGTATTATAAGCTTTTTCTTACTTTTAAAATCAACTTTCATAAGGTGAAATTATAGAATATAAAATTATATACATGATTTATATTTCCATGAGTTTTACCTAAAGTATTCCATAAAACCTATGTAATTATCACAACAAAAGGTATAAATGTTTCCATCATCCCAGAATGTTTTTCCTGTCAATCTGCAGCCAATATTCCCCAAATCCCTATGCCTCACACAGTCACTGATGTGATTTCTATCTCTCTGGATTCATTTCTCTACAGATAGATATGTATGTACTCTCTTATATCTAGGTTCTTTCACTCAGCATAATGTTTGGGAGATTTATTTATATTGCCGCATATATCAGATATAACTATTTGGGGTGTTAATTGGATATTAATTGGCTCAAGGATTGGGGTGGGTAGTTAAATAGTATTCCATTATATACCACAATTTGTTGGGTGGACACATGTATTATTTCCAGTTTCAGCTGTTATGCATGACACTTATGAATATTCATGTACAAGTATTTCATGAACAGTTGAAGTCATTTCTCTTGGACAATTAGCTAGAAATTATATGGTAAATGCCTGTTTTAACTAAATAGACTATGCCAGCTTACAAATGACCATGCCATTTTACTCTCCCAGCAGAAACTTATGATCATTTGCCTTGCTCCCCACACCCTTGACAAGGCTTGATGTTTTCAGCCTTTTTAATTTTAGCCATTCTCATTATAGCAGTACCTCATTATAGATTTTAATTTTCCCCCCTAATGACTGGTGATAATCAAGGATCTTTTCATGTATGTATTAGCCGTTTGTTTACCTTCTTTTGTGAAGTTCCAGTTCCACTATTTTGCCCATTTTTAATTGAGTACATTATCTTCTTGAGCTGTAAGAGATCTTAATGTGTTCTAGATAGAAGTCCTGCTTCCTTTTGGAGCGCCATTTCACTCACCTGCTCACACTTCTCTCCCTCTTGAGTCTCTCCTTCGTGGGAAGCCAGATGCCATGAAATGAGGCCACTCAATTCAACAGCAGGCTGTGGAGGGGTCCATGTGTCAAGGAATGGAGGCCTGTCAACAACCAAGTGAGAGAGCTCAGACATGGCTTCTTCAGCCCCACGGGAGCCTAGAGATGATTCTAGATCCAGCCGAGAGCTGGACTGCAACCTCGAGAGAGACCCTGAGCCAGCACCACCCAGCTGAGCCTCTCCCAGATAGCATACCTTCAGAATCTGTGTGAGATAATACATATTTGTTCTTCTGAGCTGCTAAGTTTTTAGGTAATTTGTTACACAGCTGTGGATAAGTAATATCCATTCAAACCACAATAACTGTACTTCAAACCCCAAATATGGATATCATATTCAGGGCATGTGGCTAGATATAGAGACCTGAGTTCAAGTTGGAAACCACAGTTTTCAGAAAGGATGCAATACCAGAATTCTTTCCCCTGGTTCCTAAGCCCAGGTAAGATTATGTGCAATGCCATAGGCTACTTCTACTCCAAACAAAACTAAGTCCTTCTGTTCTTTCCCATGATTGAATGATTTTTACCAACACCTCTTATCTCTCTCTGAGTTCTCAATACTCTCCATCCTATAGCTACTTGTTTACCTTATTCTTTCTGCCTCTAAGATTCTCAAGGTGGGAAGAAGCTCATGTAGACCAACCCACATGTGTGAATCTCCTCTATAACACTCCAAATGGTCTTCTAGCTTATTTTTGAAATTTGGATATCACTATCTTCAGAGGTAGTTCATTCTATCTTTAGATCACTCTCTTAGAAAATTCCTCCAGAGAATTCACTTGCTCAGCTCTCCTGCTTCACTTGGTTCTCAAGAGATTCATCACTGGGCCAACTCTCCAGGTAGAATTTGCTATGACTGAGACCACATCTCTGAAGGAAGGAATGTTTAGTAATTGTGGGGATGTAAAGCAAATCATATTTTCTTTACTCTGAAGTTCCTAGGTTGACTTGACTTAACTTTCTAAGAGCCATCTCATTACCTGGATCCATCCTAGATGATTAACTATTCATTCTCAAGAATATCTCTGGGGTTGGGAGTAAGGCTCTTCAATTATTTGGCTCCTCAGAGATTTTTTTAAAGTTTATTTATTTTGAGAGAGAGAGCAAGAGAGAGGGAGAAAGAATCCCAAGCAGACTCTATACCACCAGCACTGAGGCTCACGCAGGGCTCAAACTCATGAACCGTGAGATCATGACCTGAGCTGGAATCAAGAGTCGGATGTTTAACCAACTGAGCCACCCAGGTGCCCCAGCTCCTCAGATATTTGTTCTTGGTAAAAACTTTTCTGGATATTCCTGTAGCAGCTGCTGCATGTAAGTGATGGATAGAGGTAACAAAGGTCCTGTGCTTATCTCTGGCAGGGCCTGGAGCCAAGAACTATAAATCTGGGTTTCATCTCTCCTACTCAGGCTTGCCAGGACAATAAGATTGTTTCCATAAAGAGGTACTTTTAGACTTCCTGGAGAGCTTGGCTGATCTGTAGATCTAGGAAGATTGTAGGTATAATTTTGTGCCTTCATAAAGATAGTCAACAAAACCCTTAATATAGTCTACCAAGTTACTATTGTTCCATTCTCATTTCTCACTATGCTCTCCCTCTCACTCTAAGTTCTAGTTACATTGGCATTCTTCTAATTTGTCAGAATGTGCACCTTCTTCCTACCACAGAGCTTTTCCACCTGCTGTTTCCATGTCCAGAGTCCCCATATCTTCCCTCTTTTCAATTAACTCCAACTCTTCTCTCAGTTCGGCTAAGCATTGCTTCCTCAAGGAAGCCTTCACAGACGACCACCCCTTGAGTCTAGGTTATATTAATTCGAAGAGTACAGACACCTTTCTCTCCGATCACTCTTTCAGTTGTAGTTTACACATTTATTAGCATAATTATTTTATTAATGTCTATACCCCCTTAGACTAAAAGTTCCATTCACACAGTAACTGCATCCATTTTGTTCTCCACTGTAACACTTAACATAGTGTCCAGTAGATTAAGTGTTTGTGGCACGTAGGAAAAAAGCAATTAGAACCCATTGTGACAAATGCTATCCTTAGAGTAGGCACAGGAGGGCTATGGTCTAACCTAATCCAGATTTTAAAAAAACTTTCCTTAGAATATATCACATCTCTAAAAATAAACAAGACTCTGTGAGATGAACAAGGGAACTGGGGAAGTAAGAGGTAACATGAGCCTGAATGAGCTGATCACATTGGATCCAGGTCAAGTCAACTATTTCCATTCTGCAAATGAGACTATTAGTCTTCTATCCAGATATAGGAAGTTACTGAAAGACCCATTAATGTTGGCAGGAGATTTAAAACTGGAAGAAAAATGAGCTTGTCAGGTGGCAGCTGGATGCCAAACAGATTCTGTCGAATAGCCAGATGCCATCTCAGAACCTCGCAAGTAAGACCAGCTCTGCTAGAGAGTTATGTCCCTGATCACTGATGACTGGATTTCTGGAGATGGTAGAATATTTAGGGGCCAGAACTAAGGACTCAAAAAGAAGAACAGCTGATTCTAGATCAGGGAGCATCACCAAGACTATTCATCGTTCAGTTTCTTGAAGACTGGGCTCAGGACATGACTCAGGAATGCAAAGGAAAACCCACACAACCCTAGGGAAACCAGAAATAGTGTCACATACACCAGACCTGGGGAGCTGCCAAAGAATGCCAGGCCTGTCTACAGGGCATATGCAATCTAGGAGGTGGTGCTGAGCTCCCAAGAGTAATAAATAATTCAGCCTGCTGCAAATTCATATGTTAAAGCCCTAATCCCAAGGTGATGGTATTTATGGATAAGGCCTTTGAGCAGTAATTAGATTTAGATAAGGATATGAGAGTAGGACCATCATAGTGCCATTATAAGAGTCACTACGGAGTTTGCTCCTTCTCTTTCTTTATCTACCATGTGAGCACACAAGAACAAGGGATGGCCATCTGCAAGCCAGCATAAGAGACCTCAAAAACCTGGCCATGCTAGCGCCTTGAGCTCAGATTTCCAGCCTACAGAACTGTAAGAAAACAAACATCTATTATTTAAGCAACCCAGTCCATGTGTTGTGCCATGGCAGGCTCCAACTAATACAGCAATGATACAGAGATGAACAGGAAAGACATGGCCTCTGCACTCATTGGTGGATTAACAGGGAAGATTGATATCAACATTAACATAAAATATGATTATTAACAGTAAAATACAGTGCAGCATAGGTATATGTAGGGAAGATAAAGCCTAGCCAAGAACTATGGAAAGAGTTCCCTTATGAGAGAAATTTTAATTAGAGATCTGAAGATTGAAAGGTTGTAGTGGGAGGTGGGGAAATTAAGGGGTATTCAGACATAGAGACCAGGAGCACAAGCATGGTTATCAGTGACAAGATAGAGCCTGCTCATCTCAGCTCATGCAAGCCATTGTTAGCATCTCTTCCCAACAGTGATAGCTCATTGGTAGCTGGAAACCAGACATGTTGGGAGTATTTACACAGTGTAAATTTTGCAAAATTTGCAAATTGGGATTCTTCTTCCTAGAGAGTTACCATTTGCAAAATATCTACCACACCCAGCTACAAAACATGTTCAAGAAATGGAGAGAATATTAAAGTTAGCGCACAGAGAGTAAAAGATAAAATGGAAAGATATGAGGCTAGAATTCGACTCTTAAAGATAGTGCCTGATCCTCAGTATGTATGTATACACACACACACACACACACACACACACACACACACACACATTTATTTGGTTCTTGCAATCAATAGTGAGAATTACTGGGTTAGGTTTAGAGGGCTTTGTAACCTGTGGTAAGAGGTTGGTATCTATATTAAGTCAAAGAGGAAGAGGGGGTTATGGGAAGATGGCAGAGTAGGAACCATGTCCAGTAATAGGGAATTAGCTAAATAATTTATAATACATAAATAAAATTGAATATAATAATGAAAATAATAAGGAAGATTTATACAGAAAATGACACGGAAAATATGCAAAAAGAATGTATAAGAAAGGAATTTAAAAAGATAAAAAGTTAATGATCTGATGAATTGATGTCATGGATTTCATAAATAAGAGTCTGATGACTCTTACTTATGATGACTTCTTCCATGTGTATTTTGTGATTTTTAAAATTTTTAGTTTGTGTTCAGTGGTAGTTAACCAACAGGAATTTTTATTGGCCTGGGTTTAAATCTCCAAGAGATAGTTTACATTTATTTCTATTTGATGTCTGGGACCATGACCAATTCATGGTAAGTTTAAACTGAATTTCCTATTTCACTGAGGGAAATTTTCTGTGTTTAGTCAGCCCGACCACTCTTTTTAAATTTGCTGAGCTCCCACAAATACTGGATGATTTTGTTGTTGATACACATCTACTAAACAACAGTAACTAGTGTTGGAAAATAATGTGCTATCCCCCAGTAAATATATAAGTCATTATTTGATTTATTTGAATTGGGATGGTCTCTCTGAGTAAATAAAGGTAATTGTGTACCTCTGGGTGTGAAGACTAGGCAGGCATAGACCTACTGGGAGATTTTCCAACAAGGCGCTCCAATTTGCCTCATAACATTAAAGTTTAAGTAAAACATTGTCCTTGAAATTTTGAAAGTCTGAAGTTTCAGCTCATGTATCTTTTATCTTTTTCTTAGAAGCACAGAAATCTTCCTAGCCTAGGTCCTTTTCATGATTCATAAAGGGAAACAGCTTTCCAAGTCTAACTTCTGTATTTGATTTATTAAACATGGTATACAACCAAATTCTCTCTACACTAAAGTTATTCAATTTACTCTAATGGCTCTTATATTAGAGTTATGTCTATTCATGCAGAAAACAGCTGTAAGTCATTAGCTTGAATTATAGTGCTTATTAATTTTCCATCATTAAAGACTTGGACTTAGGAGTCCTCCAAATTTTGCAAATCTATCCTAAAATTGCTGTCTTTCATATTAGAAAACTATAAACGTAGAAAATTATAAGGATATATAAAATAAGAGAAAAAGGAGAGAAGTTAATTGATCATGAGTGATGACCCAAAATAGCTCCATACTGGCCAGCCTTCACCCCTGATCTCTTTTCCCTGTTACTATCACCATTTATTGGTCTCAGGGATAACTGCATAAAAAAACTTTTTGGTGTTGTTTAAACTCACTTATAAGTAATATGATACTGAGGGCTACCATACCCACTTTAGAATGCCAGATTAGGAGAAGGAAGGTTTGCCCAAAGGTTAGTCTTAGTACCTCTGCCCAAGAGCATTTCTGTTCCCCTAATCTGAAAAATAAATTTGCACTTGTCCTACAGTGCTGGTTTACAACCTTCTTCTGAAACTATGTTGACTCACAGGAGTTTGTGTCTCAGGCTCACTGAACACCCCTAGTTGGGAGTTCACCCTAACAGACTGCAGGTTCTTCTTTATCCTATTTCCTGCCTCTCTCTTGATTCCTTTTGAACCCTCTCTGTAACATGAACATGGTATCCCGATTCTGCAAGAGAATATCAAATTGTTGTACCTTTATAAAGATGTCACATCTCTTTGCAATAACTTACAAACACAATGCAACTTCAACAGGGTTTTCTGTTGTATAATAAACAGAAGGGTACTAAAGTTCATTTTGGAAATAAGTGTTTAAGAGACCTAAAAAGAACTCTGGGTTATAAATCAACTTGAACAGATATTTGAACATATTTTTTAAAAAAGTAATTGTTAAAATACTGTAATTCTGATACAGACAGAAATGTAAATCTGAGGAAAGGAATGCAAAGGCAAGAAGTAGACTCAATTATTCAGATAAATAGATAGATAGATAGATAGATAGATAGATAGATAGATAGATAAAGTTAAATAGTGCTAAAGGAAGAATTTGGGACAGGATTGATTCATCCATTAGACACAATAAGCCAGATTTGTGGCACAAAAAAAATGTTTTAACTAAGGTATTTTAAAGTAAGAAAAAGGATCATGTAATAATGAATCCAGCCAAAATTATATTCACTCTTATAAAAAAAATAGATATAAAATACAATTTCTAATATTTTTATGAGGGAGAAGCCCATGAATGCAAAAGTGCCTTGAGCCCAAAATAATCACAACTGGGTCCTGGTCTGGAAAGCATTAGCCTTTCTCTAGTCATAATCTCCATTATAATCACCCCCATCATAAAGCTACTAAACAAGGAGCACTGTCACAAAGAACTGTGTGATTGAGGCAGAAATGCAGTTTCAAGATAAGCAGCCTGCCCTCCCTTTGAACAAGACTGTTCCCTAAGTCTCTCATATATAGACTCTAAACTTCCATGGGATTACAGTTTAGGAAAACATCAAATTATATCTAAAGTGTATACTTAAAATCACAAATTTATTAAATAACTTAATGATCATAAATTGCACATAATAGAATTGAGAGTTTTTATAGGCTTACTTAGATAATAGTTTCTGATTTTTGAAAGAATTCTGCAAGGAAAAGATCAATATATGACTTCAGTACAAGAACCAAATGATCACAGTGAAAAAGCAAACAGCAAGAAGTGTATCTTGCTCAAGTGTTAGAGAAATGGATTATTAGTCACAATATATAAAAATTTTAATTCTAATATATGTAAATATCATAAATGCCCCTTGATGGTAAATAACATAAATAGTACAAGGTATACATAGTAAGCAAACACCGGAGAGGGTTCAGCCTGTAACCAAATTCAAATTAAACAACAAAGTATACTTTTATATCCTCAATTTGTCAAGAAAGGTATAACAATAACACTAGCACCATTGTTTACAGTGAAATGGATGAGACTTTATGACTGTGGATAAAAAACAGGAACCCAGTAGTAGGTACTGAAACCATAGAAGGTTCCTGCCCTTTGACCCAGTAATTTCACTCACTGTAATTTAGATGAGGAGCTAATTCAGGAGAAGGGCAATCCCTCTGTATGCTGCTCCTCCCTGTAGCATTCTCTGTAATAGCAGAAATTGAAAACAACCTGAGTGTCCAACAACAGGGACAGTGAAGACAGTGACGTAAATTGCGGTACATTAACTGGATAAAATATTGTGCAGTTCTCACAATTATTATGAAGAATATGAGCCAGTGTAAGGTGTTGTTCAAAATACTGTTTGGGGGCGCCTGGGTGGCGCAGTCGGTTAAGCGTCCGACTTCAGCCAGGTCACGATCTCGCGGTCCAGGAGTTCGAGCCCCGCATCAGGCTCTGGGCTGATGGCTCAGAGCCTGGAGCCTGTTTCCGATTCTGTGTCTCCCTCTCTCTCTGCCCCTCCCCCGTTCATGCTCTGTCTCTCTCTGTCCCCAAAAAATAAATAAACGTTGAAAAAAAATTAAAAAAAACAAAAACAAAAACAAAAACAAAATACTGTTTGGTAAAACTAAATGTCCAATTATGCAGATGTTTGATTATAGCTCTGTAAAATATGCTAGAATGTAGACAAGGACTATGAGGGAGCAGAGAAAAATAGTGTTTGCTCCTGCTCCTTCCCTCCCAATCATGAAGCTCTCATGAAGTTTCTTTCAGCATCAACACACTCCATGTTCCCGCCTTGTTCCCTCTTTTCCATTGTTCCTTCTTCCATTCATTGAGTGGATTCCTGCTGCTCCAGGGCACCCATGTCACTTACCATTTTTTGTATTCAGCACTAGGATCCAATAATGAGGAAGATCTATCCCCCTCTGCTCACTGAGCTCACCGTTCACACACAGATGCATAAGGAAGTATTTGTGATACAGTATAGAAATCCATAAAGTGATAGGGAAAAAAGGAAGCTAAGTGAGAACCAGATTCCTTAAGAATCAATCACATGTTTTATCTCTTCAAAGGGATTTTGCATGGAGAAAGTGCTGGGGGAATTTGATCCCTTGATTACCAGACTTTCCCCACATGACAAGTTTCCCTCCTGCTGGCTCCTCCCTCTGAAGTAAAAATACTCAAGTCTCTCCTCCAACACAAAAATCAAGTTTTCCCCACTCAACATCTTTTCTATAAACTCCTTCCTTTTCATACTTCTAATTCCATACTGAGCAGTCACTGCCTACCCTGCTGCTAGTTGAATGCATTGCGATAATAAAAACCACAAGAAAAGATGAGGTTACACTGGAATATGTAGGGCTCTTGCAATCCAGGTGGAGGAGACAGAAATTGCAGAAAGAAGGAAGAACTCGGTATCCCAGAGCAGAGACAAGCCGGCGTGTCTAGAACATGTGAACACAGATGGGAATGGCAAGTGTTGAACCTGGAGGTGTAGGCAAGAGCCCCACCATGTGGGGTCTGTGGGTCTGAGTAGAGTTTGAAGTTCATTCTAAGCTCAATGGAAGCCATGGAGTGGAGACTCAGCTCTGCTGTTTCTTCTCTCCCATCCTAGACTGTTTGCACAGCATCCTCATCAACCCTGATTTTTATGGCAATAATAGGAAATACGTAGATTAGGTGATGATACCCATCATACAGGTGAGGAAAATAACACTTGACCAAGGCCACATGACTGGTAAGAGAAAGAAGAGTGGTAAATGGGACTATTAATTGTCCTGGGAACTCAAGATAAAATGTAAGGCCCTTTCTTTGTCACTAGTCCATGTAGGTATCTTTCCCTCTTGGGCTGTGCTTCACCTGAGAAGCTGTGCTCTGTAGGGGTCCCTCCCGCTCTCCACTATGAAATGATAAAATCTCTCCATTCCCTTCAGCCTCCTCATCTGGAGCATCCTAACTCTGATGTCCAGGCCACAAGCTAGACCAATTTAATCAGAACCTGGGTAAAACCCAGGTTCCAACATTTTGTAGAGTCCCAGGAGATTCCAATGGGCATTCAAGTTTGATGGCCTGGAGAGGCACGCATGAGGGCCATCCTGATCTACCTTGCCCTGCAATTCCCTCCTTATCTTCTATTAACTGTCCCCCAGGTGCCTCCTCCCTGTCCTAGGGTTGCTGCTGAAGCTGCAGTCAGGCCACACCCCTTAACCACTTTCCACAATATTTACTGCCACCTGCCTCCCCCCCCTTCCCCCTCCCCTCCCTGGCCCCAGTCCCCACATTGACAGGCTAATGGGTTCTTCACATTATATATTCCCAGTCATCTGGAGCTGTCCTGAGATTAGCCTGCCAGACAATGGCAGATGCGGCCCTTGCTCCTGGTTCTAATGAAATAATTCACTTAAATAGCCTCTGTTTCCTCCAGAGCCCAGGTCCTTTAGCCAAATGGAGGTGAGCAAGGGCTGTCTCCAATGGAATGCAGGAGCAGAAGTGAGATGCTTATATGGAACAGTGGTTGCAGGAGCCACAGCATTAAGGAAGAGACATGTGAAGTTTATTTATTTATTTGGAGAGAGAGTGGGGGGCGGGGACAGGAGTAGAGAAGAAAATCCCAAACAGGCTCTAGACTGTCAGCGCACAGCCTGATGCAGGGCTCAGATCCACAAACCATGAGATCGTGACCCGAGCCAAAGTTGGAAGCTTAACCAACTGAGCCACCTATGGAGCCCCTTCAAGTCCTCCTTGTAGGCTAGCCACTCCTGGTCAGGGAGGCACAGCCAAGAACCCTGCAGAAAATGTTGCAGGCACCAGGGTGGGATTTTCAATTTGGAGAGGCCCAAGGGGGAAGTAATGGAGGGCTTCCCTCTTCCCTGTTCACTTCCTCCATCCCCTCTCCCCGATCCCTCATCCCTTACTCTGTCCAAGTCTCCCAAAGGACTCCTCATAATCTTAATCCTACTCAGTTTAAGAGAGAAGTTCTCACTCTGCAAAACTCCTCCTCTGGGCTCAGGTATCTTCCTGCAGTGTAGGGGAGGATACAAGTTTAAGGTACCTGTTACCAGCTCTCACTGGTGTCTTCCTGGGATCCAGGACTCTTGAGTGAAGAAAGCTTATTCACCAGGGAACATTACTCATGTCCCTAAACTTTTCCATCCTCAGGTATGCTGCACAGGGTTATCCTATTTATTTATACATTATTAATTCACTTATTCAAGAGATATTTATTTTCACCATAAAAAGGTGAATCCCATGTTTCTTGGACAAATTGCATACAGCCCAGGGGTTGGGGGGTGGGCAGAGATATTTATGATAGCTGCAGCTCAGATACCACAGATACATTGTCCTTCCCTTTCAATATGTTTGTGTTTGTTTTCATTTAGTCATTAGAGATCGTATGCGTTCCAATATGCATGGAAGGGAATTCAGAAGGCAAGACAATTGAGTTGTGGCCGTTCACCTGGTTGATGTATAAATATATTGGATGGAATGGGCTGTCCTGTTCCAGGCCAGAAAGCAAGAAAAAGCCATGACAATGAGAATACTGTGTGAGCACCCAGGGGTGGTCTGGGCCCCATGGATGAGGCCAATAGGAAGAAAAAATGCCTCTGGGCACAGTGTGCTGCTGGAAATTGGAAAATCACAAACTAGCAGCCTATGTGTACACGGGGGAAATGAAAGAGGGCGTGACTATATTTCAGAACTGTTACAGGGGCACTTTAAGGCTGAATCTCAGAACAGAAAATCTGCCCTGCAGATGGAATCAAGACATTAGTCGCTCCCCATTGCCTGGAACTGTGACTTACAACCACGGCAGCCCACTGCCCAAGAGAAAGGACCATTAGCTGCCCTCCCGCCCCAGGAAAACATTACTCATGCTTAATCTTCAGGTTGAGAAAAACAATCATGATGACTCACTTCTAAATCACGTTTACTAATTGGAATGCATCAGAATCATTAATTATGTTGTCACAGAAAACATGGCAAAATGCATGAGCCAAAAGATAAACTCCACCTGTTAGAAGGAGGAGGAAGGACAGTATCCTACAAACTGAGAAGAAGGCACTTTGAAAGTGAAAAATGACGCAAGCCACTCCATACCTTTTACACACATATTTATTCTAAACGTGTGACTGGACCCAGCCAACACCACATGGAAGATAGTGAGCCATCCCACCTCAGTCCTGCCCAAGTTCCTGGCCCACAGAATCACAAACGCATATGCTGTTCTGGTTTTGAGCCACTACATTTTGGGGTGCTTTGTTAGGTAGCAAGGTTCATGGAAACAGTGGGCTAAGACAATCAGGGCAAATCCTTCCCTCCCGGCACAGTTGGGCCAGAACACAGGCCTAAGTCATCAGTGCAGGCTCAAGGAATCAGTGAGAACTTCAAAACCATGCCTGGGACACCTGGGCAGAGCTGTTCTCCCTCCTCTGCCTACCATGCTGTGGAGTAGAGCCAAACTATGGCACCGTTTTGCAACCTTAAAAGGAGGAGCCAGCCCAAGGAGGAAACCCTTACGTGAAAACTTCACAGGACACTGCACAGAAGCAGAGTCGAGAGCCTTGATCAATGTCTCTGTCAAACTGCACCGAACCTCACATCCCCTCCAGACTTTTAGAATCATACAGGTCCTAAATCCTCTCGGTTACTCAAGGCATGTGACTGAGGCTTTGGGGATTTGCAATGGAAAATGTCCAACTGACACATTCCCAAGCTGTAGAACTGTGGTTTTCGTGTCTACCCTATGAAAGAACCCCACTTCTCACACAGAACCCGGAGCAGAAGCATAAAATGAAAGCCAGTGTGTTTGAGACAGGGGTGGGCAGTCCAGAACCCTAACTGACAGCAACTTAACTCCCTGTGTTCGTTTCCTAGGGCTGCCCTAAGAAAGTACCACAAACTGGGCATCTTAAAACAACAGCAGCTTGTCGTCTCCCAGTTCTGGGGACTAGACCCCAAAATCAGTGTGTCAGCAGTGCCATGCCCCCTCTGAAAGCCGTAGGGGAACCCTCCCTTGCCTCTAACTTCTGGTTTGTCGGCTTCTTCGCTGTTCCTTCCTTGTGTTACAGATGCGTCACTCATCAATCCTCCTTGTTCCCATGGGTTCTCCCTGAGCCCCTTCCCACCGTCTTCCCTCTGAGCATGTCTGCTTGTGTCCAAACCCCACTTTCTATAAGGACCCCACACTAATGACTTCAGTTAAACCCTATTACTTCCGCTAAGACCGTATTTCCAAATAAATCCTGGTTAAGACTTCAACACATCCTTTTGGGGAGACACAATTTATCTATTACATTCCTCAGCCACAACAGTACCCGAGGCAGTCATGCAGGACACTACCCAGGGCTCTGAGGGAGACAAGGCGCCTACTCTTGCTGCTCCTCCCTCCGAAAGAAATAATTTTTCTCTGTTGTGTCTCTTATTACTTATTCATAACTCAAAGTACACTGTCAACACCTCAAAGATTAAATCTGTTTATATATATATGCTATTCCATGCTAGACTGCAGATGATGCTAGTGGCAATATCACTTGGATCTAGTGTAGTGCTTGGTACATAGTAGATATTCACTAGTGTTGGAGAAGACAAAATTATATGGCCTGACATCTTGTACCAACTGTTAGAGGGCATTAGGTATTAAAAAAGTAGGTTTTCTTACCAATCCTTTAAAGGATAATGACTGGGGGGGCTCACCGCACGTCCTGCTGATCACTTAGATTCCATCTACACCTGCCTAAATAACCCAGAAAACCGCCAGAGGATTAGCAGAACGGAGTCGCCGGAGCCAAACGCAGACGAGAGGCCCACGGAAGAGGGTAGGAAGGGCGGCGAGGCGGTGCGGGCTCCACAGACTGGCGGGAGGGAGCCGGGGCGGAGGGGCGGCTCGCCGGCCAAGCAGAGCCCCCGAGTCTGGCTTGCAAAAGCGGAGGGGCCTGACGGACTGTGTTCCGACAGCAAGTGCGACTTAGCGTCTGGGAGGTCATAAGTTAACAGCTCTGCTCGGAAAGCGGGAAGGCTGGAGGACAAAGGGAGGGAGAGCTGCTGAGCCCCCTCACAACAGAGCTCAGTTTGGTGGGGAACAAAGGCGCTCGCCAGCGCCATCTCCCCCGCCCATCCCCCAGCCAAAATCCCAAAGAGAACCAGTTCCTGCCAGGGAACTTGCTCGCTCCACGCAAACACCCAACTCTGCGCTTCTGCGGAGCCAAACCTCCGGCAGCGGATCTGACTCCCTCCTGCTGCCACAGGGCCCCTCCTGAAGTGGATCACCTAAGGAGAAGCGATCTAAGCCTGCCCCTCCTGCCCCCGTGCACCTTGCCTACCCACCCCAGCTAATACGCCAGATCCCCAGCATCACAAGCCTGGCAGGTGCAAGTAGCCCAGACGAGCCACACCACCCCACAGTGAATCCCGCCCCTAGGAGAGGGGAAGAGAAGGCACACACCAGTCTGACTGTGGCCCCAGCGGTGGGCTGGGGGCAGACATCAGGTCTGACTGCGGCCCCGCCCACCAACTCCAGTTATACACCACAGCACAGGGGAAGTGCCCTGCAGGTCCTCACCACGCCAGGGACTATCCAAAATGACCAAGCGGAAGAACTCCCCTCAGAAGAATCTCCAGGAAATAACAACAGCTAATGAGCTGATCAAAAAGGATTTAAATAATATAACAGAAAGTGAATTTAGAATAATAGTCATAAAATTAATCGCTGGGCTTGAAAACAGTATACAGGACAGCAGAGAATCTCTTGCTACAGAGATCAAGGGACTAAGGAACAGTCACGAGGAGCTGAAAAACGCTTTAAACGAAATGCATAACAAAATGGAAACCACCACAGCTCGGCTTGAAGAGGCAGAGGAGAGAATAGGTGAACTAGAAGATAAAGTTATGGAAAAAGAGGAAGCTGAGAAAAAGAGAGATAAAAAAATCCAGGAGTATGAGGGGAAAATTAGAGAACTAAGTGATACACTAAAAAGAAATAATATACGCATAATTGGTATCCCAGAGGAGGAAGAGAGAGGGAAAGGTGCTGAAGGGGTACTTGAAGAAATAATAGCTGAGAACTTCCCTGAACTGGGGAAGGAAAAAGGCATTGAAATCCAAGAGGCACAGAGAACTCCCTTCAGACGTAACTTGAATCGATCTTCTGCACGACATATCATAGTGAAACTGGCAAAATACAAGGATAAAGAGAAAATTCTGAAAGCAGCAAGGGGTAAACGTGCCCTCACATATAAAGGGAGACCTATAAGACTCGTGACTGATCTCTCTTTTGAAACTTGGCAGGCCAGAAAGAATTGGCACGAGATTTTCAGGGTGCTAGACAGAAAAAATATGCAGCCAAGAATCCTTTATCCAGCAAGTCTGTCATTTAGAATAGAAGGAGAGATAAAGGTCTTCCCAAACAAACAAAAACTGAAGGAATTTGTCACCACTAAACCAGCCCTACAAGAGATCCTAAGGGGGACCCTGTGAGACAAAGTCCCAGAGACATCACTACAAGCATAAAACATACAGACATCACAATGACTCTAAACCCGTATCTTTCTATAATAACACTGAATGTAAATGGATTAAATGCGCCAACCAAAAGACATAGGGTATCAGAATGGATAAAAAAACAAGACCCATCTATTTGCTGTCTACAAGAGACTCATTTTAGACCTGAGGACACCTTTAGATTGAGAGTGAGGGGATGGAGAACTATTTATCATGCGACTGGAAGCCAAAAGAAAGCTGGAGTAGCCATACTTATATCAGACAAACTAGACTTTAAATTAAAGGCTGTAACAAGAGATGAAGAAGGACATTATATAATAGTTACAGGGTCTATCCATCAGGAAGAGCTAACAATTATAAATGTCTATGCGCCGAATACCGGAGCCCCCAAATATATAAAACAATTACTCATAAACATAAGCAACCTTATTGATAAGAATGTGGTAATTGCAGGGGACTTTAACACCCCACTTACAGAAATGGATAGATCATCTAGACACACGGTCAATAAAGAAACAAGGGCCCTGAATGAGACATTGGATCAGATGGACTTGACAGATATATTTAGAACTCTGCATCCCAAAGCAACAGAATATACTTTCTTCTCGAGTGCACATGGAACATTCTCCAAGATAGATCATATACTGGGTCACAAAACAGCCCTTCATAAGTTTACAAGAATTGAAATTATACCATGCTTACTTTCAGACCACAATGCTATGAAGCTTGAAATCAACCACAGAAAAAAGTCTGGAAAACCTCCAAAAGCATGGAGGTTAAAGAACACCCTACTAACGAATGAGTGGGTCAACCAGGCAATTAGAGAAGAAATTAAAAAATATATGGAAACAAACGAAAATGAAAATACAACAATCCAAACGCTTTGGGACGCAGCAAAGGCAGTCCTGAGAGGAAAATACATTGCAATCCAGGCCTATCTCAAGAAACAAGAAAAATCCCAAATACAAAATCTAACAGCACACCTAAAGGAACTAGAAGCAGAACAGCAAAGGCAGCCTAAGCCCAGCAGAAGAAGAGAAATAATAAAGATCAGAGCAGAAATAAACAATATAGAATCTAAAAAAACTGTAGAGCAGATCAACGAAACCAAGAGTTGGTTTTTTGAAAAAATAAACAAAATTGACAAACCTCTAGCCAGGCTTCTCAAAAAGAAAAGGGAGATGACCCAAATAGATAAAATCATGAATGAAAATGGAATTATTACAACCAATCCCTCAGAGATACAAACAATTATCAGGGAATACTATGAAAAATTATATGCCAACAAATTGGACAACCTGGAAGAAATGGACAAATTCCTGAACACCCACACGCTTCCAAAACTCAATCAGGAGGAAATAGAAAGCTTGAACAGACCCATAACCAGCGAAGAAATTGAATCGGTTATCAAAAATCTCCCAACAAATAAGAGTCCAGGACCAGATGGCTTCCCAGGGGAGTTCTACCAGACGTTTAAAGCAGAGATAATACCTATCCTTCTCAAGCTATTCCAAGAAATAGAAAGGGAAGGAAAACTTCCAGACTCATTCTATGAAGCCAGTATTACTTTGATTCCTAAACCAGACAGAGACCCAGTAAAAAAAGAGAACTACAGGCCAATATCCCTGATGAATATGGATGCAAAAATTCTCAATAAGATACTAGCAAATCGAATTCAACGGCATATAAAAAGAATTATTCACCATGATCAAGTGGGATTCATTCCTGGGATGCAGGGCTGGTTCAACATTCGCAAATCAATCAACGTGATACATCACATTAACAAAAAAAAAGAGAAGAACCATATGATCCTGTCAATCGATGCAGAAAAGGCCTTTGACAAAATCCAGCACCCTTTCTTAATAAAAACCCTTGAGAAAGTCGGGATAGAAGGAACATACTTAAAGATCATAAAAGCCATTTATGAAAAGCCCACAGCTAACATCATCCTCAACGGGGAAAAACTGAGAGCTTTTTCCCTGAGATCAGGAACACGACAGGGATGCCCACTCTCACCGCTGCTGTTTAACATAGTGCTGGAAGTTCTAGCATCAGCAATCAGACAACAAAAGGAAATCAAAGGCATCAAAATTGGCAAAGATGAAGTCAAGCTTTCGCTTTTTGCAGATGACATGATATTATACATGGAAAATCCGATAGACTCCACCAAAAGTCTGCTAGAACTGATACAGGAATTCAGCAAAGTTGCAGGATACAAAATCAATGTACAGAAATCAGTTGCATTCTTATACACTAACAATGAAGCAACAGAAAGACAAATAAAGAAACTGATCCCATTCACAATTGCACCAAGAAGCATAAAATACCTAGGAATAAATCTAACCAAAGATGTAAAGGATCTGTATGCTGAAAACTATAGAAAGCTTACGAAGGAAATTGAAGAAGATTTAAAGAAATGGAAAGACATTCCCTGCTCATGGATTGGAAAAATAAATATTGTCAAAATGTCAATACTACCCAAAGCTATCTACACATTCAATGCAATCCCAATCAAAATTGCACCAGCATTCTTCTCGAAACTAGAACAAGCAATCCTAAAATTCATATGGAACCACAAAAGGCCCCGAATAGCCAAAGGAATTTTGAAGAAGAAGACCAAAGCAGGAGGCATCACAATCCCAGACTTTAGCCTCTACTACAAAGCTGTCATCATCAAGACAGCATGGTATTGGCACAAAAACAGACACATAGACCAATGGAATAGAATAGAAACCCCAGAACTAGACCCACAAACGTATGGCCAACTCATCTTTGACAAAGCAGGAAAGAACATCCAATGGAAAAAAGACAGCCTCTTTAACAAATGGTGCTGGGAGAACTGGACAGCAACATGCAGAAGGTTGAAACTAGACCACTTTCTCACACCATTCACAAAAATAAACTCAAAATGGATAAAGGACCTAAATGTGAGACAGGAAACCATCAAAACCTTAGAGGAGAAAGCAGGAAAAGACCTCTCTGACCTCAGCCGTAGCAATCTCTTACTCGACACATCCCCAAAGGCAAGGGAATTAAAAGCAAAAGTGAATTACTGGGACCTTATGAAGATAAAAAGCTTCTGCACAGCAAAGGAAACAACCAACAAAACTAAAAGGCAACCAACGGAATGGGAAAAGATATTCGCAAATGACATATCGGACAAAGGGCTAGTATCCAAAATCTATAAAGAGCTCACCAAACTCCACACCCGAAAAACAAATAACCCAGTGAAGAAATGGGCAGAAAACATGAATAGACACTTCTCTAAAGAAGACATCCGGATGGCCAACAGGCACATGAAAAGATGTTCAGCGTCGCTCCTTATCAGGGAAATACAAATCAAAACCACACTCAGGTATCACCTCACGCCAGTCAGAGTGGCCAAAATGAACAAATCAGGAGACTATAGATGCTGGAGAGGATGTGGAGAAACGGGAACCCTCTTGCACTGTTGGTGGGAATGCAAATTGGTGCAGCCGCTCTGGAAAGCAGTGTGGAGGTTCCTCAGAAAATTAAAAATAGACCTACCCTATGACCCAGCAATAGCACTGCTAGGAATTTATCCAAGGGATACAGGAGTACTGATGCATAGGGCCACTTGTACCCCAATGTTCATAGCAGCACTCTCAACAATAGCCAAATGATGGAAAGAGCCTAAATGTCCATCAACTGATGAATGGATAAAGAAATTGTGGTTTATATACACAATGGAATATTACGTGGCAATGAGAAAAAATGAAATATGGCCTTTTGTAGCAACGTGGATGGAACTGGAGAGTGTGATGCTAAGTGAAATAAGCCATACAGAGAAAGACAGATACCATATGGTTTCACTCTTATGTGGATCCTGAGAAACTTAACAGGAACCCATGGGGGAGGGGAAGGAAAAAAAAAAAAGAGGTTAGAATGGGAGAGAGCCAAAGCATAAGAGACTCTTAAAAACTGAGAACAAACTGAGGGTTGATGGGGGGTGGGAGGGAGGGGAGGGTAGGTGATGGGTATTGAGGAGGGCACCTTTTGGGATGAGCACTGGGTGTTGTATGGAAACCAATTTGTCAATAAATTTCATAAAAAAAAAAAAAGGATAATGACTGGGGAAAAACACTCAGGATTTGAGGCCCCAAATTATGTCATCGAAATGGTCTTAGGAGGGTGTGGGAGGAGGTATTTGCATTGACTGGAAACCACCCTTGTCCCAAATTTTCCCCCTTTCACTTTTTCCCTGATGCTAGCAATCCCATTATTAGAACTCAACTGTAACCAAGTGTATCTTGGTATCAAATGTACCATCTTATAATTTTTACTATAGGATTTTGTGGTTGCTAATTTTTGTTCATTAATGCTTCTCTAATATCCACATAAGGGTTGGCATGAAAATGACGGAAGAGCAAAATTCCAAATAGCCAAACTTCAGTGTGTTAACCTATGAGGTTGCCACTATGCTTGGGCCTGCGTTGGCAGGAGAGGAAGGGACAAGGTTTAATACTGACATACAGGAAGTAATCCTGATGGGTGAGGCCCACAGTTTTATGAGGGAGGATGGACAAAGAGAGGGAGCATCCACACTAGATGCTCTCTTCTAACTTAAAACAAGGCTCTCCTGCTCATTGGCTGCTTTGGGATCAGACGTGCATCTTGCTTATATGAGTTTAAGAAAAATACAGTCAGTAGTGTTTGAGGTGCCAGGGTGACTCAGGTCATGATCTCACAGGTCATGAGTTCAAGCCCTGAATTGAGCCGCACATGGAGCCCTGCATTGGGCTCCATGCTGACAGTGCAGAGCCTGCTTGGGATTCTCTCTCCCTCTCTCTCTGCCCCTCCCTTGCTCATGCTTGCTCTCTCTCTCTCTCTCTCTCTCTCTCTCTCAAAATAGATAAACATTAAAAATAATTTTTTTAAAGAAAGAACTCCAGCTCCCTTTTCATGCTTACAGAGTCCTCCAGCTACTCTGCTGGCTCTCCAAGCAACTGAATATCCTAACTGTTTTACATGGTACCCAACATACATAATGCAATGGGAATAAATTAGGCAAACACTGCTCCATTGAGCAAATATTAATAAGGTCATGATCTCATAGTTTGTAGGTTTGAGACCCACATCAGGCTTTGTGCTGACAGCATGAAGCCCACTTGGAATCCTCTCTCTCCGCTCTCTGCCCCTCCCCCTGCTCACACATGCTCTTTTTCTCTCTCTCTGAAAATAAACTTTAAAAAAATGAATAAATTAAAAGAAAAAAAAAGGAATCTAACACCTAAAGAGTATCCAATGCAGGGTGGATTTTAGATTGGATTATTGTTGCAAAATATTCACTTCTACCTTGAACTATATGTATATATGTAAGCCCTTTACCATAGGACTTCAAGGCCTCCTTGAAGTGGATTGTATTGGCCACCCCTGCTAACATTGAGTTTGACCATCTGACTTGCTTTGGCCCTTGGAATGTGAGTGGATATAACATGTCAGACCTAAGGCTTTAAATGTGTTTGAATGTTTTTCTCAGGCCTCTTGGAACTTTTACTCACTGCCATAAGAAAAGCATGTTTCAAGAAGTCACTAATCCTTCAGCCTGGGTACAAGCAAGCTCAAGCGAGATCAGCAAACCAAAACTTCTCTGCAGAATCATCCTCAGAAAAGTTTACTGTTAATGGAAATCACTGAGCTTTCTGTGATTGTTAGTTATGCGGCATTATTGCAGCAACAGCCAACTGATAAACTGGCTATTATTTTTAACATTATTATTATTCTCTCTGCTGGAAGGAACATTTCATCCTTGAGAATCCCACTCCAGCACTCAGCTCAGAATATTACAGATTAGAGACAAACCACCTACACTCATGGAATGTTGTATTTCATTTCACATATTGAAAAATTGATATCCAGATATCTAAAATCAATTGCCCAAAGTCTCACAGCTTATGTCCAGACATAACTGCAAGCAGCATATGCCTCAGGGATAGAGGGACCACACATCTCAGTTTGTCCGCGATGGTCCCAGTTCACACCTGTTGCTCCTTCTCTTAACAGTTCCCATAGTCTCCGAAAAAAGTTCTGACTTTACAATAAATTACATGGTTACCCTACTTACTGGCTAATGATCATGTATGTTAGTTTGGAAGTTGTCAGTGAAGATGATTTTGGTTGTAAGGATTAAAAAAATAAGAGGCGCCTGGGTGGCTCAGTTGGTTGGGCATCAGACTCTTGGTTTCAGCTCAGGTTGTGATCTATTGGGTCATGGGATCCAGCCCTCCCTGGGGCTCTGAGCATGGAACCTGCTTGGTATTCTCTTTCCTTCTCCCTCTGCCCCCCCCCCAATAAATGAATAGATAGATATATAAATAAATAAGTATAAAAACTCAAACTGGATTATGTCATAAAAGAGATTGATTAGCTCATTAGGAATGTGGGAACAACAATGTTTGGTTTATTCCAACTTGTCTGATCCACACACAACTTTCCCCAAGGGCTGACTCCCCTTCACCATGGCAAAGTGATCTGCTATGATGCTTCCACATCCATACCCTGTGCTACATGTTTCTTCTTTCCTGTCACAGAAGAAAGGAAAGAATTTCTCTAAAATCCTCACAGAAGAGCTAAGAGGCATATTTCCTAAAGGCTCCCAGCAAATGAATCCTCATGCTCTTTGACCCAATTTTGCCAGCATGCCCATCCCTCCACCAAACTCTGGGGCCAGACAGCAGGGTCACATTAATTTGAATCACATGTCCTGCCTTCAAGGCCAGGGGTGGGGTCAGCTTTAGCCAAGAGGGCTTGGGCTGGGTAGGGTTGGCATTAATGTTGAATATCAGGGGAATTAACAAGAGAAGGGGAAATGGATATTGGGGAGGCCACTCAACAGAGCTTGTCCATTCAATACACAGCTTGTTGTCTTCAAAAAGTAAATGGGGTTTCTGCCTTTAAGCAATGAGTGCTCCATAATGCAATCCCAGAGCGGTCATCCAGTTTTTGCCAGGAGTTCCCAACATACTACCATCAGGTTGGATGGTTAAAGAGCACAGTGGGGCTGAGAGGCATCTCCCTGTGTACTTACCAAGTGGGGCTGGAATGAAATGGGCCAGAGCATGAGGCACACCTGGATTTGAATCCCAGCTCTGCTATTTACTGTGTATCCTGTTTTTTTGCTTAATCTCTATACAGGTCTGTTTCCCCCATGCAACCTGGGGGCAATAATGCCTACTTCATAATGTTTTGAGAGAATTAAAAAACATAAAGCTTTAAAAATTTCTAGCACAATGTTAAAATACAAGGGTAACCAGTGTCCTTATTTTGACCTTTAATTACTTGTTTAGACAGAACAGAATGAGAAGAAAGAACTACAACAGCCTAAGGCATTGATCTTTGCCAAGTAGAAGATTCCATTATCTGAGTTTATCAGACACAGTTTAGGCCTACATCCCCTGGTCCCTCCTGCAAACATTGCTGACAAATTCTTATTTTGATAGCCATTTTCTGGACTTGGTTGCCAGATTCTTTTCTTGGTGTGTATTTATTAATGATATCACAGGATGCCTGGGTGGCTCAGTCAGTTGAATGTCTGATTCTTGATTTTGGCTCTGCTCATGATCTCATGTTTTGGTCATGATCTCCGTTTTGGGCTTCATATCAAGCACCTGAGATTGAGTTGGGTGTGGAGCCTGCTTGGGATTCTTTCTTTCTCTCTTTGTCCCCACCCCCCACAAGTGTGTGCACCCATGCACTCGTGCTCAAGTGCTCTCTCTCTCTCTCAAAATAAATTTAAAAAATAAACTTAAAGATGTCACAGTCTTCTTCCAGATAAGTTTCTTTCAGAGTCCACATCTTGGTCTCTACAGATGCCGAATCCCAAGCACTAAATGTGAGATTACTAATTTTAACATAAGGTCCTTACGAGAAGCTCACTTTAGTCCTCTATGAACTTAAGCATCTTCTTGGACTATCCTTCCTCTTCATGGAGAGGGTCAAGTGAGTCTAAAGGTGTAGACTTCACCAGCCTTTCCGCTAGTATCTTTTATGTTCCAGGACACCACACTGCATTTCCTTGTCATGTCTCCTTAGTCTTCTATGATTCTTTTTTTTTTTTTTTTTTAATTTTTTTTTCAACGTTTATTTATTTTTGGGACAGAGAGAGACAGAGCATGAACGGGGGAGGGGCAGAGAGAGAGGGAGACACAGAATCGGAAACAGGCTCCAGGCTCTGAGCCATCAGCCCAGAGCCCGACACGGGGCTCGAACTCACGGACCGCGAGATCGTGACCTGGCTGAAGTCGGACGCTTAACCGACTGCGCCACCCAGGTGCCCCTTCTATGATTCTTTAACAACTTCCCAGTATTTCCTTGTTTTCATACCTTGATACTTTTGAATACACTGGTCAGGCATTTCTTATACTCCCCGCCCCCCGCCCCAAATTTAAGCTACCTGATTTTCTGTGTGTGTGATTTGACAAGAGGTTAGGAATCGTGGGGGAAGAATATCCCAGAAGAGAGGTGTCTTTCTCTTTTATTTTATCAGAGTGTCCATGATGTCAATATGTATTCCTAGTAATATTAACCTTGATCTCTTGGTTCAGCTAATGTCAGTTTTGCTGGTTAGTAAATTCACTTAAGTCCTCTCTGTCTGTTAGAGGAGACTCCTTGAGTTCTGCCCACACTTATGGCCATATGAGTACTTCCTTACTTTCTGGCACTATATGATGCTAGAGACTCATCTGTACTTTCCCTGCCCCAGTCCTAGAATCAGCCATTTCTCCAAGGATTCCTCCTTCATTTTAGTGAAGAATGGTATTTAGAAATCAATTTCTGAGTTCTAGGTGTGCTGCCTCTTTTGATCAGCTTAAATGTCAAAGAACATAAGTATTATCATAGGTGATTGATTCTCTCATCTCTTTACTCTTGATCTTCCCACTGAATAACATCCATATTGAATCTCAACATGCTTTTATTTATTTACTCATTCATTCAATATTGAGATCCTACTATGTGTCAAGTACTCTTGTATTTGATATTCTTAATGCTGTCCTCTAGATAATTCATGTGCAGTGTCTGAAGTGATAGCCCTGATGAGATAGAAAGATAGGAATTAGTCAGGCAAAGGGAAAGCGGTGGAGGATGAGTTAAAAGAATGGAAAATAGGGGCACCTGGGTGGCATAGTCGGTTAAGCATCCGACTTTGGCTCAGGTCATGATCTCACAGTCTGTGAGTTGGAGCCCCACATTGTGAGTTGGAGTCTGTGAGTAGGCCTGGAGCCTACTTCGGATTCTTTCTCCCTCCCTCTCTGCCCCTCCCTGGCTAACACTCTGTCTGTCTCTCTCTCTCAAAAATAAACAAACATTAAAAAAATTATTTAAAAAAAGAATGGAAAATAAACACATGTGCACTCTAACCATGTGCCTACAAGGAAACTTAGAGAGTCAGGATGATTGTTTTTAATTCTATTATTTAATAGGATAATATTTATTATTTGAGAATAGCCTCACTATCCCCTAGTTATACTCACTCTGGAGGAACAGATAGGGAATTTATAAAATCTCTATCCAATAATGCTAAATGAAAGAAACTAATGGCCAAAAAACCAAAACATCAAAACCAAAAGCACATACCAACTATTGTCCCAGAGCATTAGCCTGAATTCGGGCCAATGAATATTTAGAGAGCAACCACTGTGTGCTGGTTACAATGCTATGTGCTGGTGATGGAGAAGCAACCAAGAAAGGGATGGGGCTTTGCTATCAATGTGCTTCAGTCAGGTGTGACTGAGCATTATAGAAGGGAAGTCCATGGAGCTATAGGGCAGATAACAAGAGAATTTAATCACCTCTGGGGTTAAAAAGCTTCCTAGAGAAAGTGGCACTAATGTTGAGACTTCACCACTCCTAATCTTTTCCCTGAACAGGATCCTACACTGACTCTAATATCCCTTCATTCATTCATCCATTCGACATTTTTTGAGAGTAGAAGAAGAAAAGCATTCTAGGTGGAGAAAACAGCCTGTGGGAAGCCCAGGATATGAAAAAGAGCATGGTGTGTGTTCAAGGAACTGAAGGAAATGCATTATTACAAAAATGAGAGAAAGCAAGAGAAAGAGTGACAAAAAATGAGACTGGAGGTCCTGTAAGTCCTTAAAGTCAGTTGAGGGTTTTGGACATTATTCCAAGGGCAACAGAGAGCAATGGAAGGCTGTTGAGCTAATAAGTGACCAGATTGGTCACTTAGCTGCAGTGGGGAGGATGGTTTGGAAGGGAAAAGGGATTAATCTCCATAAGGCTTAGTAAGGTTAGATTCCTTCCAGCCTTAGGGTGCCTGGTGGCTCAGTTGGTTAAGCATCTGACTCTTGATCTTGGCTCAAGTCAGGATCTCACAGTTCATGAGATCGAGCCCTGAGTCAGGCTCTGCACTGAGAGCATAGAGCCTGTTTGGGATTCTCTCTACCCCTGCTTGCACTCTCTCTCCCTAAATAAATAAACTTAAGAAAAAAAAAAAGATTTCTTCCTGCATCACAGGATTGGGGTTAGGGTTAAATATGTGAACACAGGGGCACCTGGGTGCCTTAGTAGGTTGAACATCCCACTCTTGATTTCAGCTCAGGTCACAGATCATAAGATTGAGTCTTTACTCTTGACTACATTTTGGTTAAAAAATTTCCTTTTAAATGCTTTATTACAATTAAAATTGAATATTGTGCTAGACACAGTGAACAAATGTGAATAAGGCCTGGGTCCTTAATACATATTTACAATAAGCCATAACATGATGTAGCATAAACCACAGTAGTGACATGAGCCAATGTGACACTTAAGCACGGACTTCTTAACTAAACAATGCATGCTCTAGAAACTAAGAGAATGGAGCTGGAGGACTGAATGTACTGCATGTTTAATCTCTCCAGATTTCATACAGGCTCATCAAGGACCAGGACTGCTTTCTGTATATTTTGTTGATTATTATTTGGGATTATTATTAGCATACTTCGTTTTATTTTTTATTTTTCATGAATTTCTTGTGAGTGATCAACCACATTTTCAAATAAAAATTTTCCAATCATGGGGCACCTGTGTGGATCAGTCAATTGTCTGACTCTTGATTTCAACTCAGGTCGTGATCTCAGGGTCTGTGAGCTCGAGCCCCACGTCGGGCTCTGCACTCATGTTCTCTCCTTGCTCTCTCTCAAAAATTAATAAATAAATAAATAAGTTTTGAAAAGCCTGAAGCTTGCTTCAGATTCTGTCTCCCTGTCTCTCTGCCCCTCCCCCACTCATTCTCTCTCTCTCTCTCTCTCCCTCTCTCTCTCTCTCTGTCTCAAAAATAAATGTTTAAAAATTTTTAAAAATTAAGAAAACTTAAAAAGTAATTCTAATACTCTATAGCAAAACTGTACTATTTTTATGCATTCGAAAGTATTTTTATTCTAAAACCCAAACTCAAGGTAAGAATTTAAAAGTACAAAGAATGGTGGGGTGCCTGGGTGGCTCAGTCGGTTAAGCATCCGACTTTAGCTCAGGTCATGATCTCACGGTTCATGAGTTCAAGCCCCATGTCGGGCTCTGTGCTGACAGCTCAGAGCCTGCAGCCTGCTTCGGATTCTGTGTCTCTCTTTCTCTCTCTGCCCCTCCCCCACTCCCTCCCTCTCTCTCTCTCTCTCTCTCTCTCTCTCTCTCTCTCTCTCCTTCAAAAGTAAATAAACATTAAAAAAATAAATAAAAACAAATAAATAAAAGTACAGAGAATGTAGAAAAGGAAATAGAAGTTCTTATTTCCCAATTCAATTCCACAGTCCCATATCTCAGAGGTATCTTTGGTCTCCTCTCAGAAATGTGTCTCTTTGGGGCACCTGGGTGGCTTAGTGGGTTGAGCGTCCGACTTCACCTCAGGTCACGATTTCGCGGTTTGTGAGTCTGAGCCCCGCATCAGGCTCACTGCCGTCAGTGTGGAGCCCACTTCGGATCCTCTGTCCCCCTCTCTCTCTGCCCCTTCCCCACTTGTGCTGCTCTCTGTCAAAAATAAATAACCATTTTTTTTCAAGAAGAGATGTTTCTCTTTGAACAACTAGATAAATGAAATATTTGTTACACATTTTAACACAACTATGATTACTTCTGTATGCAGTTTTGTATTTTTCATTTTTCACTTGTAATTTAGATCTTTATCTTGTTTTTAGTTCCTGTATAGCATTACATGTGTTGATGTACCATATTTTACCTATTAACAATTATTTACATTTTCCTTTTTTCTTGCTATTAGAAATAGCTTGGTAATATACATCTTCCAACAGACCTTCTTTTTAAACTTAAGCAAATATACTTAGTATATAAATTCCAAGTGAAAACCCCACATTTCTTCAGCTGAATTAAATGCTCAAATACTCCATCCTAACACCCCATAGGGTAATTTAAGAAATGATGACACATGGTATTCATATAACATGTTCTATAGAATCAGGTATTGTTCTAGTAATCTTTTGCTACAGAACAAAATACTCCCAAACTTACATAGTTTAAAACAAAAACTGTCATTAGTTTAGCTCAGAAATCTGAAACTAGTTCAGGGTTGGGCAGAGAAAGCTTGGCATGGCTTGACTGAGGGCTATAGGGGACCCACTTCCAAGATGGATCACTCAACTGGTTGGAGTTGGCTTTCAGTTCGGAAGCTCAGCTTGGCCTGATAGTTGGGAATCCTTGATTTTGCCTGCATGGATCACTCTTTGTGGCCTGGGCTTCCCTGCATTACAATATTGCATTGGAAGGGCAAGGATCCTGAGGGAAGCTGCTCTGCTTATTATGACCTAATCTCAGAAGTCTCATCGTGTGCTATCTGCTATAGTGTATTCATTGAGCTAGTCACAAAGGTCCTTCCAGATTTAAAAGGAGGGGACATAAACCCATCTAAAAAAAAAAAAAAAAAAAAGGTGGGATAGGAAATATAATTGCAGCCACTGCTGGAAAATATAATCTGCCACAGTTAAAATGTACCTTCTATGACTCTAAACAGATAAATAGTTCAAAATATTATGGTATGTTGATTTTTGAATCAGGACATCAAAGTTGTATCGTATTTCCTTGATCTGATTCTGAAAAAAATATTTTATTAGAACCACCAGTTTGTTTTCTTTCTGGAGATGTAATACTCATGCTCATACTCAGCTATGACTAAAAGCTGTGGTAGTTGCATGATCACCAATTTTTCTTTAATTGGTGAGAAATAATAAAACACTTAAAAAATAAAAATAAAAAATTTAGGAGTGACTGGGTGACTCAGTCTGTTGAGCATCGGACTTCAGCTCAGGTCATGATCTTGTGGTTTGTGGGTTTGGGCCCTACATCGGGCTCCGTGCTGACAGCTCCTGACAGCTCAGAGCCTGGAGCCTGCTTGAGATTCTGTGTCTCTGTCTCTCTGTGCCCCTGCCCCACCCACACTCTGTCTCTCTCTTTCTCTCAAAAATAAACATTAAAAAAATTATTTTGTTTTTCCATTCACTGCCATTTATCATAACACCTAATGATCATAGTAATAACAACTATAATAATTACAATTATTATTATTCCATACAAGATATTATATCTTCACTTACTGATGATAAAATCTAGTTATGGAAAGGTAAAGCAACATTTCTAAAATCAACTTAAGTGTTGTAGCTGGGATTAGAACCCAGGTCTTTGTTCTAAGCCTAAATTCTTATCATTAATTCAACTCTCTAAAGCTTTGGGTCAAGAATTTTGTTACGTAAAGCTGATCAGTAAGAAAATCTTTGCTTATGGTTCATTCCAGTTTGAACTGTGATACCCTCCCAGTAACTGTATCCCGGTTTCTTTCTTGCCAGGTATATAGGTTACATACAGATTTGCATTAGAATATTACTATGTCTGTTGTTCTGTGAGAGAATACTTGAACTAAGATAACAAAGCAGGAGCTAAAGATCCAATGTGGAGAGAACTAAAACATTGTACTGCTTCTTCTCCATTCTTCTACCAATTCAATTTCATGGTTGTATAAAATAACACATTCTGATTGATATCATATTAGATAAAGAGTCAGCAGATAAAAGGACACACAGAAATTTTGTTTATAGGTAAAAGAACTCACAGACAGCTTCCAGAAGGAAGCTGACCTTGACCAGTGAGATGAAGGAAAACAAAGATAAGTTGTGAAGACTTCGACAGATAGTTACTTCCCCAAACTGGCTGTGCATCAGGATCAAACAAGGAGCATACTAACTATTCAATGCTCAGACCTGATGCCTGGAGATTCAGATGCAATTGGGATAGGGTGGGGCCTGGGATTATGTGTTTTTATCAATACCCAATTGATTCTGATGTAATAAGACTTCAAATTTTTGGAGAAAAAGCATAGGTTTAGGATACAGTCAAGAGGTTTTGTTTGTTTCTAATTTCAATCTTCAGCACTTTTTTAAAGTAATGATGCTTTTGTCATGATATTTTCCTGCCTTCTTTTCTGTATTTTGAAATGCTTACAAGGTAAATGTCTGTTCTGCATTAGAAGCGAAGATTCTTGTTCATTCTTATGTAACTATCGTACTAGGTTATTGAAATATCTTTTGTGCTGAATCAGATGAAGCTCTATTTTCACTGGAATGAAAATGGGTAAGATTCCTAGAGTATGTTATTATGGGCTACTTGATATATTGACATTTACATTTTTAAAAAATCAAAGTTTTTCCACTGAACTAGATCAGTAGTATTTCGCTGAATCTTCCCTTTTAGTACAGAAATGACTGCCTCCTAGATCAACTTTCTTTCATTAAGTGTTTGCTAACAACTCTGAAAACTGGATATGAGTCCATAGCATTTTCCAAACATTACTGTGATGGTCAGTGTTAGGTATCACCTAGGCTAGGCTTTAGTACTGAGTTACTAAGTCAAACACTAATACAGGTATTAGGAGGTATTTTGTAGATGTGATCAACATCTCCAATCTAAGCCAATTCCTTGTAATAATTTTTTTTATATATATGTGTGTATACAGATAAACATGTATATCCTACTGGTTTTGTTTCTCTGGTGAAATTCTGCCTAATAAAATCACTATGCCAAGTTGTATAATTATCTATATTCTTTTATATTGAACCAGGAATGGTGGGTGTCTTTTGTTCATCTTTGTATTTTCTAGTGCCTGTAATATAGTATATGCTGAAAAGGCTGTTGAAGAAACTAATGAATTTCTTATCAAGATTGAAGAGTATAAGAGACCCAATATGAAAATCTTCAGTACAGCTGCAGGGAACCCAGATTAGTATACTATAGGGTTGGGGAAGGACGGGGCTAAAAGCCTTGTAGATGCTTATAAGAAGTTCTGATAAATATCAAATAGTAACCTTTCACTCCTTGAAGAATTGTCCTTTTGGTAAGTCACTGGAGTATCCCTCCAGTTTTCAAAGTTAGCCAACACTGAAAGAAAGCAAGCTGTGGAAATAGTGGGTCAGCAAAGACCAGAGAGACAGAGCACTAGGATCTCCTATCAGATTTTTTTCTGCCCTCTCTCCCCGCCCCAGAATACCTATGAGGTGATGGTTGTTCTTTGATTCCTATTTTTTTTTCTTGGTAATCATTATAGTAGCTCATTGTAGGGGCACCTGGGTGGCTCAGTCAGTTAAGCAACCGATTCTTGATCTCGGCTCAGGTCATGATCCCGTGGTTTGTGAGTTTGAGCCCTGCATCAGGCTCTGTGCTGACAGCCTGGAGGCTGCTTAGGATTCTGTCTCTCCCTCTCTCTCTGCCCCTCTCTTGCTCATGATCACTCTTTCTCTCTCTCAAAAATAAAGAAATTAATTTTAAAAAAATAGTAGCTTATTGTAATGTCCTTAGTACTGGCTCAGATCAAACTCTATTTTCACGTTTTAGTTAGCATTTCCAGTTATTGGTGAGATGAAAGCACCTTTTCATATGTTTAGGGGACATTCAGGTTTCCTCTTCTACAGACTACTATTTGTAATCCTTGCACATTATTCTTTTGGGTTATATCTTATATCTTGATTGTGATGGTGGTTATATTTGTCAAAATTTGTCAAACTATTAAATGAGTATATTTAATTTTATATGAATTGTATATCAATAAAGCTGATTTTTTTAGAAAAAGGTAATAGAAGAATTAAATAGAATAAACAAAGGGAGGGGAAAGGATGAGAAAGAAGGAAGGCAGGTAGGAAGGAAGGGAGAAAGAAAGGAGGAAACAAGAAAGAAGGAAACTTAGTTCATAAAAAACAAAATAAGAAAAAAGAATGACTGAACAAAGGCCAGATGGGACAATGAAAAACAACTTTTATATCAGAAATTGTATTAAGTGTAAATTGACTAAACATTCCCATTAAAGACAAAGATTGTCAGACTGTCTAAAAAAACACAAGACCTACCTATACACTTTAAATATGTGGAAAGAAAAGAATGGGAAAAGATATGCCGTGAAAACACTAATCATAACACATCCATAGTGGTTATATTAATAAACATTAAGCAGACTTGAAGATAAGTACTACTAGTGATAAAAAAGGACATTTCAAGATCTTAAAATAAGTCAATTCAACAGTAAGAAAAAAATACTAAATTTTAAATAGTATAACTTCAAAATACATACAGGAAAATTTAATTGAGTTCAGGAGGAATAGACAAATGCACAACTATAAATGGAGAATTTAACACATTTATCTCGGTAGCTGACAGAAAAAGCAATAAAAAAGCAGCATACTTGAGATTTAAACATCACAACTAAGCAAGTTGATCTAACTGACTTATAGACAATGCTATATTCAGCAACTGCAGAAAACACAATCTTTTCAAATACATATGCAACATTCACCAAAACAGAACATATGCTAAACATAAAACAATGCTCAACAAATTTCAAAGAATTGGAATCACAGAGTATTTCTGTAACCACTGTGAAAATAAATTAAAAATCAATAACTGAAACATGATTTTAAAATACCCAAAAATATTTGGAGATTAAGCAATGTACTTCTAAATAACCCATGTATAAAAAAGAAATCATAGTAAAATGAAAAATATTTTAAAGTGATAATGAAGATATGGAATAGAAAAATTTGCGTGCTACAGCTAAAAATTATGATACAAATGTATGTCTGTAGGGACACCTGGGTGGCTCAGCTGGTTAAGCATCCAACTCTTGATTTTGGCTCATGACATGATCTCACGGTTTGTGAAATCAAGCCCTGCATCTATCTCTGCACTGACAGCACAGAACCTGCTTGGGTTCTCTCTCTCCCTCTCTCTCTACCTCTCCCTCTCTCTCTTCCCCTCTCTCTCAAAAATAAGTAAATAAACATTAAAAAAAATTATGGCTTTAAATTCATACATTTTAAAAAATGAAAGACTGAAAATCAGTTTCCAGCTCAAGATGCTAAGAAAAAAGAACACAAATTAAACCCAAAGAAAGGAGAAAAACAAAAGTAATAAAGATAAGAACAGAAATTATTGAAATAGAAAATAGAGAAAAATCAGCAAAGCCAAAATTTGGTTCTTTGAGGGGAGCCTGGCTGACTCAGTCACAAGAGCATGTGACTGGATCTCAGGAGTTGTGAGTTCGAGCCCCATGTTGGATGCTGGGTGTTGGGTGTAGAGTATACTTAAAAATAAGTAAGTAAGTAAGTAAGTAAATAAATAAATAAATAAATAAATAAATAAAATGTTGGGTGTTGGGTATAGAGAGCACTAAAAATAAATAAATAAACAAATAAGCAAACTTAAAAAAAAAAAGTTGATCAGCCAGTCCAGGCTAGTTTACCCATTGGCTACATCCGGGCTAATTAAAGAGCCTGACACACACACTTCAGCCCATCCTCCAGAGGAAGACAGGAAGCACTGCAAGGCAAGAAGGTTATCAAGTGTCCGTATTCGGCTAAGGACAATCATTTTCACTGGAAGCTCCTACACTCACCCAGGCTCAAGGGTGATTCATGCTACACAAGAGCTGGCTGCCTCCCAGCGATCTACTAACTCATTCATTGTTGTGGCCATAAGGACTCTGGCGGAGGATCCCCAGCACGCATCAACAGAGATGGTATTCACCCTCAGTACACACAGACCACCACACTGCATAGAGTTTAATATTTGTCTACTAGTCTTTTTAAGGTAAAATTTAAATACAATGAAATGTATAAATCTTAAGTGTACTATTTGATGAGTTTTGACAAATGCATACACCTATGAAACACAAACCTCTATCAAGATATACAACATTACCATTATGCTAAAATGTTGCTTCATGCCTCTTCCACCAAACCCTGCCCCTAATACCTGCCCACATGGCAGAGGCAATCAGTGTTTTCAGTTTCTTAACTCATAGTTTATTTCCATCAATTCCAGAACATCATATCAATGTATCAATGTAATCATACAATATGTACTCTTTAGGATATGAATTAATTCACTCAGCATGATTTTGAGATTCCTCCCTACTGTTTCAAGTACCGGCAGGTTTTCTTTTCCCTTTTCATTACTGAGCTGTATTCCACGGCATGCATATACCACAGGGATTTGTTGATTCTCCTATTGATAGACACATGGGCTGTGTCCAGCTATATTTTCTGAATAAAGCTGCTATGAATTTCAGAGATTGTATTTTGCATTTGTTATCACAAGTGAGGTTGTACACTTTTATTATATATATTTACTTGTTGTAATTCCTCTTTTATGAATTATATATTTTCTCATGCCCTTTGCTTAGTAATTTCTTGAGAGTTTCAAACATAGTCTTGTATATGTGTGTGTGTATATATATATATATATATACACACACACACATATATATATATATGAGCTCTTACATATATTTAAAAGCTTTTTAAATAATCAAGGTATTTCCTCCACAACTATTTTACTTGTAGTTTACCACTTAATTTTTATAACTTTTATTGGGGAAGTGATGGCCAATTACCATAATTTAGTTTGAAAGTAGAAGTTGTATTTTATAATACATTCTAAAATAATCTGAAAGGATTAACTATTTTTTCAACACATTTTTGTTCTCTCTGGAAATTTAATACCACCATCACAGAAATACACACACACACACACACACACACACACACAAACACATTCATAAAACTTTTTTTTCCTTCTGGCAAAGACAGTAGGGAGTTACAGGAGATTAGGCTATTGAAAAGATATTTTTAAATGATGGAGACTATCAGTGTAACCATTTGTTTTCCCATTTGTTTAACTGTTTGTTCTTGAGCAGCCAGAAGTACCTGAGGAATATCACACAAATCCCACCTGAGGGGTGGTTAGCTTGTGCTTAACTCTCAGCATGCCTTATGCTCTCCCTCATCAATATTATGCAGCTAATATGCATTTTTTTCAAAGTTTTCATTTCTCCTGGGATAATAGTTACTGAAAAACTGTATTTTAGGGCTTAGGTTAAAATACTGCTTTTGGATCAACTCAAGTATGAACAAGACAGCATTTTTCTAAGCCTGGCCCTTCCTCTATCTTGGCACTATTTGAAGATCTCTAATTAACTGGAGTGTTCCAAACTGCATAGAGATTATAGTTCTCAAAGAAGAGAGCCAAAAGCCTTGTATTAAAGAGTCTATTGTGAGGTAAAGCAGAAAGAAAATGAAATGGTTGCTAGTCTGCTGTATATTAGGATATTATCAAAAAGAACTATGGCACTTGTCCTTGGGGAGCTTACAAATTCAGGTAGCAGGGTACCCAAATGGGAATTTTGGTTAGTGATCTGGCAGTAATGTAATGTGATAGTTAATTTCATGTGTCAGCTGAGCTAAGGGATTCCCAGATAGCTGGTAAAACATTATTTCTGGGTGTGTCCTTACAAGGTGTCTCTGGAAAAGATTAGTATTTGAATCCATAGAATGAGTAAAGACGACCCTCACTGATGGTGGTGAGCTGAGGGCCTGAACACAACAAAAAGGCAGAGGAAGGACAAATTTGAACTCTGCTTGGGTGGAGACATCTATTTTCTGTCCACAGACACTGGTGCTGCTGGGTCTCTTGCATGTCAAATTCTCTTTGGAAACTCCCTCTTGACTTTATCTCCCCTGATTTCCATAAAATGGTCACCCCTCACACAGCACAGCTCTGCCTGGCTATGGGTCCTGTCCCCACGCTTTAATAAAATCACTTTGCACCAAAGACATCTTCAAGAACTCTTTCTTGGCCATCAGCTCTGGACCTCATGAACCCTCATCATCCCAAAACTTCATCAATAGGATCTCTCAGCCTCCATAATGGCATGAGCCAATTCTTATAATAAATCTCCTCTTTATCAATCTGTTTGTCTCTCTGTCTCCTATTGGTTGTGTTTCTCTCAAGAACCTTAATATATGTTAATGTGCTACATTTGGAAATTCACACCAAAGAGATTATCTCAAACACAGAAAATCCTGTATGAAGAAAGATATTCATTTTAATACCAATTATGTAGCTTTACCATGAGCGAAAATGGGGGTAATTTTGAAAATGTGACTGTAAACCTAACTGTAAGATTATGTTCTAAAGATATTGACACATAAATATGAAAAGTACCCAAACTAAAACTTGAGACAAAAAAATAAGATACTTACATTCTACTAATTTGTTAAACTAGCATTAGTAACAATATTCCCAATTTATATCAATCTAAAAATCAACATTTATGCAATTCCACCATAGGCTTTTTATTAAAATATATTAGTCCACAGACTTCTTTTTTTCTACCATGTTTGTTAAGATACCTGTTTTTTTTTTTTAGGCTAATGTATGTGCTTTTGAAAATGTAGTTAAGTTGGGGCACCTGGGTAGCACAGTAGGTTAAGCATCTGACTTATGATCTTGGTTCAGGTCATGATCTCACAATTTGTGAGTTCGAGCCCTGCATCAGGCTCTGCTGATGGCAAGGAGTCTGCTTGAGATTCTGTCTCTCATTCTCTCTGCCCCTCCCCAGCTTGTGCTATCTCTCTCTCTCTCCCACTCTCTCTCTCTGAATAAATAAACTTAAAAAAATTTTTTAACGTAGTTAAGTCTTTTAAGACCAAACTGGTTGTAAGAAAAATGAAATGTCAATATATAAATAACCCAAAGATATGAAGTGTGGGAAGCTTCCAGTTTCCCAGAAAATTCCAGTTTTGCAACAGAAAATTATGTATTTACCCATTTATTTCAGAGTAAATCCTAAAATTTCCTAACATATAGATTGAAAGTTTCTCAACTCAATTGATTCTGTGTTAATAAATCTGGGGGTTTTTTTCAAGTTTTTATTTAAATTCCAGTTAGTTAACATAATGTATAATATTAGTTTCAGGTGTCGAAGTTAGTGATTTGTCACTTACATACAATACCCAGTTCTCATCATACATGCCCTCCTTAATAGCCATCACCTATTTAACACCCCCCCCTTCACCTCCCATCTAGTAACCTTCAGTTTGTTCTCTATAGTTAAGAGTCTGTCTCCTGGTTTGCCTCTCTTTCCCAACCCCCCCCCACAAGTATCTCTTTTTTTGCTTCTGAAGTTCCACATATGTGTGAACTCAAATGGTATTGGTCTTTCTCTGACTGACTTATTTCACTTAGCATAATACTCTCCAGGATTATCCATGACAATCTTGCAAATGACAAGATTTCATTATTTATGTCTGAGTAATATTCCATTGTATTTCGATACCATATATTCTTTATCCATATATCAGTTGATAGACATTTGGGCTCTTTCCACAATTTGGTTGTTGTTGATAATGCTGCTATAAACATCACAGCATATCCCTTCAAATCAGTATTTTTGTATCCTTTGGGTATATACCTAGTAGTGAAATTGCTGGACTGTAGGATAGTACTATTTTTAACTTTTTGAGGAACCTCCAATCTGTTTTCCAGAGTGGCTGCACCAGTTTGCATTCCCACCAACAGTGTAAGAAGGTCCCCCTTTCTCTGCATCCTCTCCCAACATCTGTTGTTTCCTGTGTTGTTAATTTTAGCCATTCTGACAGGTGTGAGGTGATATCTCATTGAAGTTTTGATGTGTATTTCCCTGATTGAGTGACATTGAGCACTTTTTCATGTGTCTGTTAGCCCTCTGGATGTCTTTGGGAAAATGTGTATTCATGTCTTCTGCCAATTTTTTAACTGGATTATTCGTTTTTTGGGTATTGAGTTTTATAAGTTCTTTACTGATTTTGGATACTAACCCTCTGTCAGATGTGTCATTTGCAAATATCTTCTCTAATTCTGAAGGTGCCTTTTAGTTTTGTTGATTGTTTCCTTCACTGTGCAGAAGATTTTTATTTTGATGAAGTCCCAATAGTTTATTTTTGGTTTTGCTTCCTTTGCCTCAAGAGACATATCTAGTAAGACATTGCTATGGCTGATATCAAAAAGATTACTACCTGTGTTCTCCTCAAGGATTTTGATGGTTTCCTGTCTCACATTTAGGTCTTACATACATCTTGAGTTTATTTTTGTATATGGTGTAAGAAAGTGGTCCAGGTTCATTCTTTTGCATGTTGCTGTCCAGTTTTCTCAACACCATTTGTTGAAGAGCCTATCTTTTTTCCACTGGATATTCTTTCCTGCTTTGTTGAAGATTAGTTAGCCATACATTTGTGGTTCATTTCTAGGTTTTCTATTCTGTTCCATTGATCTATGTATCTGTTTTTGTGCCAGTACCATGCTGTCTTGATGATGACTGCTTTGTAATATACCTTGAAGTCCAAAATTGTGCTGCCTCCAGCTTTGCTTTTCTTTTTCAACATTGCTTTGGCTATTCATGGTCTTTTGCGGTTCCATACAAATTTTAGGATTGTTTGTTCTAGTTATGTGAAAAATGCTGGTGGTATTTTGATAGGGATTGCACTAAACGTGTAGATTGCTTTGGGTAGTATAGACATTTTAACAATATCTGTTCTTCCAATCCATGAGCGTAGAATGTCTTTCCATGTCTTTGTGCCATCTTCAGTTTTCTTTCATCAGTGTTTTACAGTTTTCAGAGTAAAGATCTTTTCCTTCTTTGGTTAGGTTTATTCCTAGATATCTTATGGGTTTTGCTGTAGTTTCAAATGGGATCGATTCCTTGATTTTCTGCTCCTTCATTATTAGTGTACAGAAAAGCAACAGATTTCTGTAACTTGGTTTTGTATCCTGCATCTTTACTAAATTCATGTTATCAGTTCTAGGAATTTTTTTTTTTTTGGTGGAGTATCATGTCATCTACAAACAGTGAACATTTTACTTCTTTCTTGCCAATCTGGATGCCTTTTATTTCTGTTTGTTGTCTGATTGCTGAGGCTAGGACTTCCAATACTATGTTAAATAACAGTGGTGAGAGTCAACATCCCTCTCTTGCTCCTGACCACAGAGGAAAACTCTTCTCTTGTTCCTGATCATAGAGAAAAGCTCTCCATTTTTCCCCATTGAGGATATCAGCTGTGGGGTTTTTGTATATGGCCTTTATTATGCTGAGGTGCATTACTTCTATCCCTAGTTTGTTGAGGGTTTTTATCAAAAATGGATGCAACACTTTGTCAAATGCCTTTTCTTTATTGAGAGGACCACATAGTTATTATCCTCTTTTATTAATGTGGTGTATCATGTTGATTGATTTGTGAATACTGAACCACCCTCACAGCCCAGGAATAAATCCCACCTGATTGTGATGAATGATTCTTTTAACGTACTGTTGGATTTGATCTGCTAGTATTTTGTTGAGAATTTTTACATCAATGTTCATTGGGGATATTGGCCTGTCATTCTCTTTTAGTGGGGTTTTTGGTTTTGGAATCAAGGTAATGCCAGCCTCATAGGATGAGTTTGGACATTTTCCTTCCATTCCTACTTTTTGGAACCCTTTGAGAAGAATAGGTATTAACCGTTCTTAAAATATTTGGTAGAATTCCCCTGTGGAGTCATGTGGCCCTGGACTTTTGTTTGTTGGGAGATTCCTGATTACTGATTCAATTTCTTTGCTGGTTTTCAGTCTGTTCAACTTCTCCATTTCTTCTTGTTTCAGTTTTGGTAGTTTATATGTTTCTAGGAATTTATTCATTTCTTCCAGGATATCCAATTTATTGGCATATAACTTTTCATAATATTCTCTTTTAATTGTTTGTATATCTATGCTGTTGGCTGTTATTTCTCCTCTGGCATTTCTAATTTTATTTATTTGGGTCCTTTCTATTTTCTTTTTTATCAGTCTGGCTAGGGGGTTATCAGTTTTATAAATTTTCTCAAAGAACCAGCCCCTGGTTTCATTGATCTGGTCTGTTTGTTCGTTTTTAGTTTCTGTATCATTTATTTCTGTTCTAATCTTTATTATTTCCCTTCTTCTGCTGGCTTTAGGCTCCATTTGTTGTTCTTTTTTCTTTTTAAAAAAAAATATTTATTTTGGAGAGAGCGCAAGTAGGGGAAGGGCAGACAGAGGGAGACAGAGGATCCAAAGCAGGCTCTGTGCTGACAGCAGTGAGACCGATGTGGGGCTCAAACTCATGAACTGTTAGATCATGACCTGAGCTGAAGTTGGATGCTCAACTGACTGAGCCACCCATGTGCCCCTGTTGTTCTTTTTCTAGATGCTTTAGGAGTAAGATTAAGTTGTTTGAGATATTTTTGCTTCTTGAGGTAGGCTTGTATTGCTATATACTTCCCTCTTATGACTGCTTCTGCTGCATCCCAAAGGTTTTCAACCATCATGTTTTCATTTTCATGTGTTTCCATGTATTTGTTTTATTTCTTCTTTGATTTCCTGGTTGACCCATTCATTCTTTAGTAGCATGTTGTTACCTTACATGTATCTGTGATCTTTCTAAATTTTTTCTTGTGGCTGGCTTCAAGTTTCATAGTCTTGTAGTCAGAAAATATGCATGGTATGATCTAAATTTGTTTGTACTTTTTGAGGACTGATTTCGGACCTAGTATGTGATCTACTCTGGAGAATGTCCCATGTGCACTAGAAAAGGATGTGTATTCTGGTGCTTCAGCATGAAATATTCTGAATATATCTGTTAAGTCCATCTGGTACAGTGTGTCATTCAAAGCCATTGTTGCCTTGTTGATTTTCTGCTTAGATGATCTGTCTAAAAACAATTATTATCAATGAGGTCCTTTCTATTTGTTTTTTATTAGTTTTATATATTTGGATTCTTTCATGTTTGGGGCATAAATATTTACAATTGTTAGATATTCTTGTTGGATAGCTCCCTTTACTATGATATAGAGTCCTTCTTCATCTCCTTTACAGTCTTTGGTTTAAAATCTAGTTTGTCTGATATAAGAATTGCTACTCTGAACTTCTTTTGACTTCCATTTGCATGATAAATGTTTCTCCATCCCTCACTTTCAATATTCAGGTGTCTTTAGGTCTAAAATGAGTCTCCTGTAGGCAGCATATAGATGGAGCTTGGGTTTTTATCCATTCAGACACCCTATGCCTTTCAATTGGAGCATTTTGACCATTTACATTCAGAGTAATTATTGATATGGATTTAGTGCCATTTTATTACTTGCTTTGCCATTTTTTTCTCAAAAATTTCTCTGTTCCTCTCCTTGTTACTTTTGTTTTTCCCCCAAAGAGTCCCCTTTAATATATCTTGCAGGGCTGGTTTAGTGGTCATGAACTCCTTTAGTTTTTGTTTGTCTGCGAAACTATCTCTCCTTCTATTCTGAATGATAGCCTTGCTGGATAGAGTATTCTTGGCTGCAGATTTTCCCCACTGATGCATTAACTGTATCATGCCACTCCCTTCTGGCTTGCCAAGTTTTTGTGTAGAGAAATTCAGCTAGCCTTATGGGTCTTTCCTTGTAAGTTAGGGACTTCATTTGTCTTGTTGCTTTTAGGATTTTTTATCAGCAAATTTTTAAAAAAATTTTTAACGTTTATTTATTTTTGAGACAGAGCATGAATGGGGGAGGGTCAGAGAGAGAGGGAGACACAGAATCTGAAACAGGCTCCAGGCTCTGAGCAGTCAGTACAGAGCCAGACACGGGGCTCGAACTCATGGACCGCGAGATCATGACCTGAGCCGAAGTCGGACGCCCAACTGACTGAGCCACCCAGGCGCCCCCAAATTTTCTAAATTTAACTACAATATGCCTTGATGTTGACCTGCTTTTGTTGCTTTTGATGTGAGTTCTCTGTGCCTCCTGGAATTGGATATTGGTTTCCTTCTCCAGGTTAGGGACATTTTCAGCTATAATTTCCTCAAATAAACGTTCTGCCCTCTGTTCTCTCTCTTCTTCTTCTGGGACTCCTATGATACAAATGTTACTATGTTGGACCAAGTCAAGAGTTCCCTAAGTCTATTCTCATGATTCATAGTTCTTCATTCTCTTTTGTTCAGCTTCATTATTTTCCATTATTCTATCTTCCACACCACTTATTCGTTCCTCTGTTTCCTCCATCCTTGTGGTCATTACATCCAGATGGTTTCAAATCTCACTGTATTTTTCATTTCTGTTTTTTTAACTCTTTTATCTCTGTGATAAAGGATACCCTGATGTCTTCCATGATTTTCTCAAGTCCCGTGAGTATCCTTATGATTTTTCTTTAAATTCTCCACCAGACATATTACTTATATCTGTTTCGATTAGATCTCTGGCTGGTGAAGATCTCTTGGCACAGTTACGACCAGCATGTTATTGCTTTACCTTCCTAATAAGCTAAGCCCTACACGGGGTGGGAGGTGGAGTGGGGGCTGGAATTTGATTGTGTGCTGCCACAGGTCCTAAGCTGTCCTGTGACTCTCACCATGACTTTTGAGTGGTTTGCAAACACAAATCTGTGTTCTGTGACCAGTGAATGCTTCTTGATGTTTCTTCTAATTCTAAAATCCTCTAAGTTGCTGTAAGCTTTGTGCCATGTTGACCCTACACTACTATAATATCAGGTCACCCTCTGCCTTCTAGAAGTATGGCCAACAGATGCAAAGATGTATCATTGTGGCATGAAGCATAATCAAGAAAATTACTGCTCCATCTCCCAGATAGGAGTGAGATATACTCAAAAGAAGACATTAAAGGAGGAAAGACTGCTCTTCAGACCAGTGACAGTAGGGCTTATTCCTGCTTCTCTGAAACAGACCTGCCTTTGTATCTGGGCTTTTGCTTCTCTGAGAACAAGTTCAATGCAGATGGTACAATGCCTTGCTGTGGATAAATGCTTCCCAAGTGTTTGCCTGATGAACCAACTTAGAGACAAAACATGCCTTCTGTTTGAGCCTGAAAAATGGCTTGCATCACTCTCCCTAGAGGGCCCTCTAGGGAGGAGTCTTAACAGAGGAGACTTTCCCAGCTGCCAATCATCCATTATAGATAGGGACCATTGTGCCTGCCTACCCATGTGGAAGGATGTTGGGATTCAAGAAAATAAGACAGAAATCTTACATCCTTTCCTCCAGAAATTCAGCATCATTCTCATCAAAATGAAAGTGCTTAATAGCATAAAGTTGAACAAAAATTAAAATGGCTGCACTAATGTTTCAGTGAAGCTCAATTTTAAAGTAACCTTTTTTTCCCTCTCTTCCACAGACCTCCCCTCCTACTTTCTGAACCTTTTGTTTTAGGAATCCAGTACCACCATGAAAACATGACAAACAAGGCTGACAGCACATACACATTCCTGTCAAAGCTGGCTAGCTCCTGTACCTCCCAATAACCCCACTCCCCACCTCTATCTCTGAGCAGCCTTTCAGTTTTTGAAGGCCATAGTCTACTGAAGTCTCCTTTGCCTGGCAAAGCAATAAAGCCATTGTTCCTCTTTATCCCAAAGTCTGTTTTCTCATTATATTTTGGCTCTGAAACATGGAGGTTGGTTTTCTACAAGAAATTGATTAAAAAGAGAAGGCACTGAGAAGTGAAAGCCAATCAGAGTGATAAGGGTTGTGAAGGCTGGAGTGACTCAGATGTGTAGGTTACTATGGTCCAGAGCATTTTAAGACTTCCCAGTGAAGGTACTGTGGAGCAGGCCTGGGGTGGGATGATTTGGGATAGTCAGAAAGTAGGAATCCAGGTATACCAGTGGGAAGTCTTACTGGCCCTCCATCTCCTGCAGGCCCCCAAAATTTCCCATTCCTTCTCTCATATTCAAAATGCTTGCCTTCAAACCCCACACAAATAAAACTTCTGTCCCACCAGTCACCTACAAATGTCTCTTCTGAAGAACAGGAGGTATTTCAAAGTTATTGGAAGAAAATGAGCTGAATAAGATGGCCCAAGATGCAGTGTGATGAACCAGGTTGTCACTCTGAGAAGTGAACAAGTTCCACACATGACATCAAAGAATTGCCCAGGTCATGTTCCACAATGATTAAAATTATTTTTTGGCTTAGAGGCAAACACCAGACGAATCTCTTCTTTTTTAAAAATTTTAACATTTATTTATTTATTTATTTAAATATATGAAATTTATTGTCAAATTGCTTTCCATACAACACCCAGTGCTCATCCCAAAAGGTGCCCTCCTCAATACCCATCACCAACCCTCCCCTCCCTCCCACCCCCCATCAACCCTCAGTTTGTTCTCAGTTTTTAACAGTCTCTTATGCTTTGGCTCTCTCCCACTCTAACCTCTTTTTTTTTTTTTCCTTCCCCTCCCCCATGGGTTTCTGTTAAGTTTCTCAGGATCCACATAAGAGTGAAACCATATGGTATCTGTCTTTCTCTGTATGGCTTATTTCACTTAGCATCACACTCTCCAGTTCCATCCACGTTGCTACAAAAGGCCATATTTCATTTTTTCTCATTGTCACGTAGTACTCCATTGTGTATATAAACCACAATTTCTTTATCCATTCATCAGTTGATGGACATTTAGGCTCTTTCCATCATTTGGCTATTGTTGAGAGTGCTGCTGTAAACATTGGGGTACAAGTGGCCCTATGCATCAGTACTCCTGTATCCCTTGGATAAATTCCTAGCAGTGCTATTGCTGGGTCATAGGGTAGGTCTATTTTTAATTTTCTGAGGAACCTCCACACTGCTTTCCAGAGCGGCTGCACCAATTTGCATTCCCACCAACAGTGCAAGAGGGTTCCCATTTCTCCACATCCTCTCCAGCATCTATAGTCTCCTGATTTGTTCATTTTGGCCACTCTGACTGGCGTGAGGTGATATCTGAGTGTGGTTTTGATTTGTATTTCCCTGATGAGGAGCGACACTGAACATCTTTTCATGTGCCTGTTGGCCATCCGGATGTCTTCTTTAGAGAAGTGTCTATTCATGTTTTCTGCCCACTTCTTCACTGGGTTATTTGTTTTTTGGGTGTGGAGTTTGGTGAGCTCTTTATAGATTTTGGATACTAGCCCTTTGTCCGATATGTCATTTGCGAATATCTTTTCCCATTCCATTGGTTGCCTTTTAGTTTTGTTGGTTGTTTCCTTTGCTGTGCAGAAGCTTTTTATCTTCATAAGGTCCCAGTAATTCACTTTTGCTTTTAATTCCCTTGCCTTTGGGGATGTGTCGAGTAAGAGATTGCTACGGCTGAGGTCAGAGAGGTCTTTTCCTGCTTTCTCCTCTAAGGTTTTGATGGTTTCCTGTCTCACATTCAGGTCCTTTATCCATTTTGAGTTTATTTTTGTGAATGGTGTGAGAAAGTGGTAACATTTATTTATTATTGAGAGACAGAAAGAGACAGAGCGAGACACAGCAGGAGCATGGGAGGGGCAGAGAGAAGGGAGAGACACAGAATCTGAAGCAAGCTCCATGCTCTGAGCTGTCAGTGCAGAGCCCGACATGGGGCTAGAACCCACAAACCGTGAGATCATGACGTGAGCCAATGTCGGACCCTCAACCAACTGAGCCACCCAGGTGCTCCCAGATGAATCTCTTATGCCCCATGAGAGTACGGATCTACAAAACCAGTGAAAAGGAGCCAGGGCATACCCACTGCATCAGCAAGTCCCTGCTATGAGGCTTCATGTCATCATCATTGTACTTCATCATCACTGTCAGGAACTCAGTGGTCCTGAAGGATGTTTTCTAGATAACTGAAGTCAACCCTTCAAGTGTTAGTTTTTTATTGGTGTTTTGGAAACTTAGTCAAACCTTCTAAAAATTTACTACATACTTCTCCTGCACTCTTATAAAAGGATGTTCTTAAATAACTTCAATCTTCTTTGATGAGCATGTTTAAACTAACAAGACCATGAATTTTTTTGCCTTTGGTCGTCCTAAGATGATGTCCTCAGGTTTTGAGAAGTGTGAGATTGATATTCCCCACCCTAAATGATCCAAGAGAGTTGCTTTTTGTTTTCTTACATCTGTATTTTATAATTATCCTTTCCTTTTTCATATTCAGATTGTCAGCTGTCATTTCTGACACTGGCCTGGTTATAGTTAATAATAATTCAACCTACCATTTCCTTCTTCAAAGTTACTGTTTTCATGGGAATGCAAGCTGGTGCAGCCACTCTGGAAAACAGTATGGAGGTTCCTCAAAAAATTAAAAATAGAACTACCCTACAACCCAGACATTGCACTACTAGGTATTTATCCAAGGGATACAGGTATGCTGTTTCAAAGGGACATATACACCCCAATGTTTATGGCAGCACTATCAACAATTGCCAAAGTATGGAAAGAGCCCAAATGTCCATCAATGGATGAATGGATAAAGAAGATGTGATATATTTATACAATGGAGTATTACTCGGCAATCAAAAAGGATGAAATCTTGCCATTTGCAACTACATGGATGGAACTGGAGGGTATTATGCTAAGTGACATTAGTCAGTCAGAGAAAGACAAATATCATATTACTTCACTCATATGGGGACTTTAAGACACAAAACAGATGAATATAAGGGAAGGAAAACAAAAATAATATAAAAACAGGGAGGGGGACGAAACATAAGAGACTCTTAAATATGGAGAACAAACTGGAGGGGTTGTGGGAGGGGAGATGGGCTAAATGGGTAAGGGGCATTAAGGAATCTACTCCTGAAATCATTGTTCACTATATGCTAACTAATTTGGTTGTAAATTAAAAAAAATTAAAAAATTTAAATTAAAAATTAAAAAAAGTTACTATTTTCAGGAGAACAATATAAGAATGTTTATGAAAATAATTTGCAAAGCAAGAATAAGATACCTTAAAATTAGGACTTAAGTGCCTCTAAGTGATATCTACAAACTTTAAGGAATAGATTTTGTTACATCACTTTCCTATTCCTTCTTACTTGGCACTCAGTGTTCCATATAAGACCAGTTACTTGAGAAGAATTTCAGTAAAACTTGCAGTGAACAATATTCTGGGGAAGTGAAGTCCCTGGGTATAAGCTAGTTCTATGGCTCAAGTGCTATTTCTGGCACCCAACACAGATCATATTTCCTATAGTATACATGTTACAGAACTGTTCTTTACTTCAGAAAACTGTAACGGTATGTCTATTTGTGATCATTTGATGTTTGCATCGTCTAAGACTGTAAATCCCAGGAAGGCAGAGGCCATGACTGGTTTTGTTCACCATTACATCCCTAGTAACTAATCTAGTAGGTACCGAATAATTTTGTGATGAATGACAGAAGGAACATGTGGCAAGTCCTGAGCCCAAATTTCTGGTTGTGTTGGTGCTGTCTCGTGTGACCTCGGAGAGAACATTACACATCCTGAGTCTCAGATACAACATTTGGAAGAAGGTTTTTAATAAGATGGTTATACAGGGTTCATCCATTCTAGACTTCTAATCTATTTGAATACAAGAAAGGATAGAAAATGTCAAGATTAAAGGATGCTCCCGTAGGGAGCTGGAGGAGAGGCAGTGGCAGGGTGGTGGTCATCTGAGCATCCCCAGGACATGGCAGGAATGACTCCTGGGAGAAAGGTTATCTCTCTACAGCTGTCTAGACTTTGGAAAATTGTGAAGAAAATAAGTTTCTCATTGAAACCCTCCTTTTCCTTTCTGCATCCCTTTGTTGAAACTCCACACCCACCTCCATCATCACCACCATGCCACCACCTCCAACAAATCAGTGTCATCATGCCTCCCATTCTGTCTTGCTTCTAATAAAATGGAATAAACTCATGCATGGATAAGCACAGTTTTAGGAACTTCCTCTTACTGTGCTCTGTTTGCATTTTCCAACGTAGCTTATTTTAGGGAATGTTTAACTCATAAATTATTTGGTAAAGATTGAACTCAAGGCAAAGGGGAGTACTTTTTTTTTCTTCTAGTGGTCAAAGAGAGACTTTCATAAGGCTCCCCAAATCCTACCCAGAGGCTCGACTGCTTTGCCAGCCGTAGCTCAGTGCCTGACTCCTAGGAGTGCCAGGTAAATCCAAGGGGGCAAACCTGTTTCCATATACCACTTTGTCATCAAAATCATCATTTGGGTACTACCTCCCAGGGTTGGGACTAGTAGGAAAGCAAGGCATTTACCTTGGGAACAAAACTTAAGGGAGGCCCTAAATCTTAGTAATATTTTAATATAACTCTGTAAAATCAAAATTAATGTAAAAATCCATGATGGACAAAATATCAAAATTTTAATATGCTAACACCAGATATGTTGTTTTTCTCTTTTGTCTCAGGCTCCAATGTGGCTTGGCTTGGCTTGGCACTTCTTTGACCCTTACTTCCTTCAATTCTGATGAAATGCAACCAGGAATGCACATAATGAAATGTGCAAAGGAGGCACATTGGTGCTGGCTGCATTGCTGTGCACCGGGGGAGGACTGTCAGCTAAGCACCAGGGTTCAGGCCAGCATCTTAGCTGTTCGTGAACTGACAGGGAGCCTCTGAGACACTCTCACCTGATGCTTCCCCTCAGGATGAGTCATGGAGGGGCAATTCCCAAAGGGTAAGAAAAAGGATCTCGCTGGAGCACAGTAGCACTGCTCTCTGTTGAAACCATTACTGTCGTGCACACAGAAATGTCAGAATCACGTACAAGGTTTTCACATTTGTTCACATACCCATTCCACCCTACATCCTGAAGTTGGGATCCCTGCCATCAAATAGTGAAATCCTTCATTTCCTGTTCCACCAAGCATCCCTGTCATATTAAAATCCAAAGACAAACTTTATTTATGTATTTACCATTTTCTATAACTCTAGGAGCAGACGTGGGGATGAGGAACAAAGGGAGCTATTTCTCTTTGCTGAGCACTAACAGAATATAATAAATGGTGACAAGGGAGGATCTTTATTCCAAAAGATGTTTAGTGATTTTTGAGATTTCTCCCTGCTAGCTCTCAAGCGATGGTATGAGTGGGGGAGGAGGCATCTCATCAGTGCCATTTGTCTATCAGACGGTCTCCAGTTCTCTGAAAATACAGCTGGGGGAGCATGCCAAAGAAAGGATGGTCCTTACTTTACGTGAATGGGAGGATATTTTTGGAATGGAAATTAATCCTTTTTGAAAATGAACGATGGAAGGGAGGCACTTCTGAACGGAGTACCAATACTACGTAACAGTTGTGGTTAGCCCAGGCATTACAAACCTGATGACGTTGGGGAAAGGAGGCATGACTAACCTCAGGCATCCTTCAGGTGATATTCCTCTGCTCCTGGTGCCTCAGCTTCAGAGTGTTTCACCTGCAGTCCCAATAGCCATCCTGAGTCATCTCCACTAGCCTCTGGTAAAAAATTGAGGACTGAATTTAGCATGATCTTCACAGTTACTTTTCCATTTTTCTAGAAGACCACAGAATGAAAAGATAGGTAACCTGAGTTGATCAGGTAAATGTTGTTTAATTTTCACAGTCCTTAAGGGATCACTCATAAAAATGCTTCATACCATAATGTGTGTTGGGGTGGGGGGCTATTTCCCCCCTACGCTCCTAGATTCTTGTGGCTCTTCCACTAGTTAAACTGACATAAGACAGATTAACTGGAGAAAAACATTTAATTTCATATGTGTAGGAGCACCATAAAAATATGAGACTCAAGGGCAAGTCTGGCAGCTGAGGCTCATAAACCAAACTGAGCTAAGGAATGGGATAAGGACCTGGGGCTTCAAAGGGGAGGAGAGTAATTTACAGGGCTTTAAGAAGAGCAGACAGTTTGGTAATTAGATATCTGTCTAATGGGACACAGAGGAATTTGAACAAACAAGTCTTGCCAACTTCCCCACAGCTTACCACACTTAGCTTGTACTCTTTTGCAGTCATGTCTTGGTGACAGGGCCCTTCTTAGACCAGGTCCTCTATCTAAGTTATTTTAGGCATTTAAGTGAGAGGTAAAAAGCTCTTCCTGAATCTTACCAGCCTTGATTGTCTTTAGCTCAAAATAACCCACAGGCCAAACTGGCACATTTTGGTGAGGCTCATTCTGAATCCATTCAACAAGAAGGGAAGAAAACCAGATGAATAATAAAACATGCAAAATAGTAAAATTATTTTCTCTTTAGACTGATGGTCAATTCTCTGATGGAGATTTTGAAAATTACCAGGTTCAGCTAAAGACTGCAGTGCTGATAACCTTGCCAGTTTAGGGCCTTGTTCCTGAAAAGGCACCCTAATAAAGGGCTGGCTACAAGGGAGGTAGGATCCACTAGCCCAGCGAGGGAGGCTATTGCTGACATGTCCTCAATGCTTTTGGCGTCAACCCTCTGTAAACGGCCATCTGGCTCGGTGCCTCACGAGGCCTAGAGCAGAGCCTAGACCCAAAAGGTCACACCTACCTCCTCACAGCCGGTTGAGAGCCAGGCAAAACCAGGAGTTACTATCCTGGGGAGCGCGAGGGCCCTTCAATCAGCCAGCCAATGGCTATGGAACCATATCAGGCCAGTGGGAGTGCGGGGAGGCTGAAGGGCGAGCTGGTCCCAGGATGGTGGGGATTTGCAGCCCCAGTTTCGGCCCTTGGGGGACCCTTGAGGGAGCTAAGGAGGACGCAGCGGTGTTTGGAGGCACACTCTTTCTGCTGCTCTTTGTGCTGGGGCCATCCTGGCCACGTATCTGCAACATCTACTCGCTGGCCGCCTCAGGCGAGCTGCCGTAGGTCTGCATGAGAAAGCAGAATCAGGTGTACTGCCGCAAAAAGCTCGATGGACTACTGGCAGGGAGGGCCCCTGCCTTCCAGGGTGGACTTGACGCCTGCTTCTGGCTTCGGACAGGAGCTGCCAGGACCTTCTCCCCTTGCCCTCTCTCACAAATGCTAGCGTGGCGCGGAGAAATCCACTTCCTGCGTTGGGGAGGGAAGTCTTTGAGGCCTCGCCCCCAACAGGAAAACCCCCGCCTACTTGTGGTCGCCACGCTCCCAACTCCCACGTGAATCTGGATTTAAACTTCCAGCCCCAGTGGGCTCAGCGGTCTTGCTTCCGCGCCTGCGCATTGGTGCTCAGGCCACACCCGACGCCATGTGTAGGCGCCGCCTCTAGCCTCAGGGAACCAGTCCTGGATCCAGCTTCTTGGCCCTGCGGGGCTGCATGCCGTCATAGTCAGGTTTCACCCACAGCTTCTTGGGAAAAATGAGGCGTCCGAATTCTAGGAACAAATTTATGGTTACTAGGACGTTCTTGGATGTTTGCATTTGAGGTTTAGGTGTTACCCGTGGGGATTAGAACGCAGGTGAAGGCCCTTGGCCAGGATGGGCTCTGGAAAATAATGGTGAAAGTGAATGAATTAATCACTAAAAATCGGTGCGGAGTCTTACAGCGCAGAGTGAGCAGTGTCGCCGTGACGGGCCGGGAGCATCCGCAGCAAACGGAGACTGCGCAGCTGCGGGCCACCCTCCCTTCCAAGGTGCCCTCAGGTAAACTCCAGACCACTGGGCCGAGCTACTTCCGGCCTCTCCTACTAAGCACTTACAGTCTCTCCCACTGTCTAGAGAAGGAAAGTTCGGCACAGAAATGCTGAGTGACTTGCAGGCAGCAGCTAGGCCCCTCCCTGCAGGGGACAAGGCCAGGACTCAAACTTGTGATTGGAAGGGTGTCCTGACCTCAGAAGGAGACAGAAGTTTCCAGAGCATTGGCCCTGGCTGAGCTCACCTATTTTGTTTCGAATCCATCCATTCCTATGCAGCAGGCTGTGCCAGGCGCTGGCGATGAGGTGAGGGAGGCAGACACGGCCCGATTTCAGGGAGTTCGAGCCAAGTGAGAGAGAGCAAACCTGAATATCGACCACAATTATGAATGATTAGAAGGAAAAGTAGAGCATTGCTGTTTGGCAATTGTGGTATTTCAGGTTGGGGCTTAAATCCTTACCCGAACCAGTGTTTCCAAGAATTACCCTAGGTTTCTGCAGAAGGTTCCTAACGGTTTATATTGCTAGGGGAAGCTGGACTTGTGTAAAGCACATAATTCTTAGATTTTGTTGTTTGTTCTCCAAGAATTGAGTATTTCTATTATTTCCATTTAATATATTTGACCTCTGGTGTGTTGGTACAAAGCATCATAACATTCTATAGAGGAATCCCATGATGTTAAAGCATGAGACTAGAGGTTGGTAAAACCTGACCTTCTCTGAATTTTAATTTTTCCTCATGTGCATAATGAGAACAATAACTGAAAACAATAAAGTGCTATTCAGATGTTCTTGGTTGTTAATTATAGAGCAGATTTATTAGGCCAAACAAATTTTTAAGGTATTTTTAAACCAGTTATTTGAAATAGATGGTTTCTTACAGGAAAGGCAACTAAGTTTTTCGTATATAAATCTTTGAACTGGAAGGAACTCAGTATTTACCATGAACGGTCTTTTTGGATGCGGGTGTAAATTTCCTATCATAAGAGATTACAAATTAAATTATAAATGTGCTGGAAGAATGCTATCTTGGGATAAGTAGATCTAGTACAATAGACAAGAATTTGGCAGGAATCATCAGTTTTATTGCTGATACAATTATCTGAGGTGACCGTGGTTCTTTACAAACTGGGCTTTTTATTGGACTAGTAAAGTTGAATAGGGGCTAAACTGTGTTATTAGGTATAAGAAACACAGAGGAAAAGGAGGAGATATTGTTTGCCTGGGTCTGCCTTAGACTTAAATTGAAAACCCCAAACATAATAACTCTGCAGGCTATGGCAGCATTTGATCTTTATCCTAGTAGTGAAACACCCCTAAAGGTGTCCCATTATCTTAGAGGTGGTTCCCAATTCTGACAAAGTCTCAGAATTAGTATTTGTTGTTAAAATACTATCCTTTTTTTTGGAAGTGGGAGGAAACACTTATCTCCTGTACTCTGCTGTTTTCTGTTTTCCTCTGTTCTCTCCTGTACTTCTGGAAGGTTGTGGAAATGTGTTTATAGGACTGACTTATAAATAGAATCTTATTTTTCCACTATTTTATTTCATAATTTGGAGATGTATGCTCACAGGAAAAAAAAGAAAAGAAAAACTTGGACTTTAAAATCACTTATGAGAAATGACAATCACTTCAAATAACATCTACTTTTTTGCAGTCTGTGACTTCAATTATCCTTTATAATGCTTGAAAGGAAGACAGCCAGTTTCCAGGCAGTTGCCAGGGGCTGGGAGAAGAAGGAAATAGAGAGTTAGCATTTGATTGGTACAGAGTTTCAGTTTGGAAAATGAAAAGAGTTATGGAGATGGATAGTGGTGATTGCACAACATTATGAATGTATATAATACCACTAACTGTACACTGAAAAATAGTTAAGATGGTAAATTTTATGTTACGTGTATTTTATCATAATAAAAATTGGAGAAAAGAAAGGGATAATTACCAGTGTTAGGTGTTAAAGATGAGTTATCATGGATCTTAGTCTCTCTCTTTTTTTTTTTTAAATGTTTATTTATTTATTTTGAGAGAGAGAGCACAGATGAGCAGGGAAGTTACAGGGAGAGAGGGAGAAAGAGAGAATACCAACCAGTTTGTGTGCTGCTGTTGGCACAGAGCCTGATGCAGGGCTCAGAGCCATGAACCATGAGGTCATGACCTCAAAACCAAGAGTCAGACACTTAACTGACTGAGCACCCAAGTGCTGATTTAAAGAGCACACTCTAGGGGCGCCTGGGTGGCGCAGTCGGTTAAGCGTCCGACTTCAGCCAGGTCACGATCTCGCAGTCCGTGAGTTCGAGCCCCGCGTCGGGCTCTGGGCTGATGGCTCAGAGCCTGGAGCCTGTTTCCGATTCTGTGTCTCCCTCTCTCTCTGCCCCTCCCCCGTTCATGCTCTGTCTCTCTCTGTCCCAAAAATAAATAAACGTTGAAAAAAAAATTTAAAAAAAAAAAAGAGCACACTCTAAGCACACCCAAGTGCCCCCGACTGATCTTAGTCTTTGGTGTAAAAAGAAGGATTAAGACTTGGATACAAAAACAAAGAACAACAAAGAAAGATTCTTCTTGATCTAGACTCTGTTCTGAATCTTCATCTAAAGGATAGGCCTTGGGCCCCCTTTCCTGTCCCTGACCATCTCTCCTTCCAAGCTTAGTGCATAGTTCCCTAAGTTCTCACTGCACAATCTCAAACAGGTACATTTAATGCTAACAGCTTGTGTGAGGGATCCGTATTCACTCTTTTCTGTAAAACACAGGTATTAAGTTATTAGCATTCTCCAACTGCTGAGTGCTGTATAAGGCACTCTGAAGACTGGCAAAGAAAAAGAGATAAACAACCCCTGACTTTAAGATACTTAGAATATAAGAAAGGAGAGAAAGTTGTTAACCAATTCCTATCATGTGTTCAGAGCTATGATAAAAATGCTGTTAACCTTGCTGCTTGGAGTGTGTTCTTTAAATCAGCAGCATTGGCATCATTGGGGTGTTTGTTCCCAGCTCAGATCTACTGAATTAGAATCTATATTTTAACATAATGATATGACTCATAATGCATATGAGTCACCTGGGGATGCCAATGCTGCCAGTGCATAGATCACACTTTGAGACATGAATTTATAGAGTACAAAGGAAAGGATAATTCTGCCCAGCTGAGTGAAGAGTGAGGGTGTCATTGCAAGCATCACAGAAGGGGCACCATATGCATTGGGCAAAGAAGGATGGAAAAGACTTTGCTGAGCAGATGAAGGAAGAGGGCTAATGGATGGGCAGTCCAGGCAAAGGAGATAATATACATAAAGACTTAGGGCCATGAACAATATATTTGGGGAATAGTAAGTAGTAGCAGCAGTAGTAGTAATAGTGGTGGGAAAATGGATGAAGAGAAGTTGAAAATCTAGGCTGGGCCCATATTGCGAAAAATCTTTTATGCTCTGTCAAACACCATAAACAATAGGAGTTTCAGAAGTTCTTTGAGTAGAGGAGCAACAGGATCAAAGTTTCTCATTTAAGTGAAGAGGGTCAACTGAATGGGAGAGGGCCAGACCACAACAAGAATCCAGGCATGAAGTGAATGAGGGCTGGAACTAAGGCAATAGTTATGGGAATGTATTTTGCTTTAAACTGCTGAGTTTGTGCTAATTTGTTAGGCAGCAATAGATAAACACAGATTTTAGTGCCTGGAAGTGGGATCGTGCTATAACAAATACATAGGAATGTGAGTAGTTGTGAAACCAGAGATTAGGCGATGACTGGAAGAGTTTTGAAAAGCATGCATGAGAAAGTTCAAATCCCATTGAGCAAACTGTAGTAGAAATCTGGACTTTAAGGACACTGCTGGTGAGGACTCAGAAGGAAGGAAGAACATGTTATTGGAAACTGGGGAAGGGGAGGTCTTACTATATAATGACAGAACCTTAGCATAATTACCTCCTGCAGTTACGTTAAAAGAAGAAATTGTGAGTGATGAACTTTGATATACAACTAAGAAGATTTCCAAGCAAAGTGTTGAAAGTGCCACCTGGTTTTTTTATTGTTTATACCAGAATTTGAGAGACGAGAGATAAATTGAGGGAAGAATTCTTAAAACACTTGAGCAAAAAGGAACCCAAATCTACTGATTTTGAAAAAAGCTTAGTGTTTCCAGATAGCAGGAGATGGTAAATTTAAGAGATTCACTCTTTGGGGCGCCTGGGTGGCGCAGTCGGTTAAGCGTCCGACATCAGCCAGGTCACGATCTCGCGGTCCGTGAGTTCGAGCCCCGCGTCGGGCTCTGGGCTGACTGCTCAGAGCCTGGAGCCTGTTTCCGATTCTGTGTCTCCCTCTCTCTCTGCCCCTCCCCTGTTCATGCTCTGTCTCTCTCTGTCCCAAAAATAAATAAATGTTGAAAAAAAAAAAAAAAAAAGAGATTCACTCTTAGGAAAACATGCTCTAGAGAAAAGGCTGAGGTCATTACAGCATTTTGCTAAGACCTAAGAAAGATAAAAAAGGTCAGAATATTCAGTTACACTAAGTGTTCATTTGAGATATTCAGAGTCTGCCTCACAGATCCTTTCACTCAAATCAGGGGTCTCCAGAAGACTTAAGAACATTGTCCCTGAACTATTTCAGTGGGAGCCAAGGATAGAGAAAGGATTTTCTTGAAAAGATTTGTGGGTGTGTCTTTTGTCTAATGGAGCAAATCCCTGTGAAACCTTGGAAGACCTGCAAGGCTTTTGGGGAAAAAAAAAAAAAAGTTTTAGCAGAAATACTGCCAGTTTGCCAACTCATCTTTGACAAAGCAGGAAAGAACATCCAATGGAAAAAAGACAGCCTCTTTAACAAATGGTGCTGGGAGAACTGGACAGCAACATGCAGAAGGTTGAAACTAGACCACTTTCTCACACCATTCACAAAAATAAACTCAAAATGGATAAAGGACCTGAATGTGAGACAGGAAACCATCAAAACCTTAGAGGAGAAAGCAGGAAAAGACCTCTCTGACCTCAGCCGTAGCAATCTCTTACTCGACACATCCCCAAAGGCAAGGGAATTAAAAGCAAAAGTGAATTACTGGGACCTTATGAAGATAAAAAGCTTCTGCACAGCAAAGGAAACAACCAACAAAACTAAAAGGCAACCAACGGAATGGGAAAAGATATTCGCAAATGACATATCGGACAAAGGGCTAGTATCCAAAATCTATAAAGAGCTCACCAAACTCCACACCCAAAAAACAAATAACCCAGTGAAGAAATGGGCAGAAAACATGAATAGACACTTCTCTAAAGAAGACATCCGGATGGCCAACAGGCACATGAAAAGATGTTCAGCGTCGCTCCTCATCAGGGAAATACAAATCAAAACCACACTCAGGTATCACCTCACGCCAGTCAGAGTGGCCAAAATGAACAAATCAGGAGACTATAGATGCTGGAGAGGATGTGGAGAAACAGGAACCCTGTTGCACTGTTGGTGGGAATGCAAATTGGTGCAGCCGCTCTGGAAAGCAGTGTGGAGGTTCCTCAGAAAATTAAAAATAGACCTACCCTATGACCCAGCAATAGCACTGCTAGGAATTTATCCAAGGGATACAGGAGCACTGATGCATAGGGCCACTTGTACCCCAATGTTCATAGCAGCACTCTCAACAATAGCCATATGATGGAAAGAGCCTAAATGTCCATCAACTGATGAATGGATAAAGAAATTGTGGTTTATATACACAATGGAATATTACGTGGCAATGAGAAAAAATGAAATATGGCCTTTTGTAGCAACGTGGATGGAACTGGAGAGTGTGATGCTAAGTGAAATAAGCCATACAGAGAAAGACAGATACCATATGGTTTCACTCTTATGTGGATCCTGAGAAACTTAACAGGAACCCATGGGGGAGGGGAAGGAAAAAAAAAAAAAAGAGGTTAGAATGGGAGAGAGCCAAAGCATAAGAGACTGTTAAAAACTGAGAACAAACTGAGGGTTGATGGGGGGTGGGAGGGAGGAGAGGGTGGGTGATGGGTATTGAGGAGGGCACCTTTTGGGATGAGCACTGGGTGTTGTATGGAAACCAATTTGTCAATAAATTTCATAAAAAAAAAAAAAAAGAAATACTGCCAGTTTGGACTAAAAGGTACAAGAAAAGTACAAAATTAAATGAGGCTGTTGGACTCACAGATTCTACTCTTTAGAAGCAGGCTTATAAAAGAACAGAGCTGCAAAATGTGTTATTTTTCACGAAAAGGAAGGATGATTCAGAGGGCAGAGCTGAGAGCCAGGGAAGATTGTTCTCAGGCCTTGAAACCTAATCAAGAGACATTTGCCCAGTGGATTTTTAGAATTACCATGTACCAATTATTCCTTTTTACCTTCCATTTCCTGCCCCTTTGAAACCAGAAAGTCTATAGCTGTTACCTACCTCTGTCCCATCATTGTATGTTGGGTATGTAAAGGACTGTCTCTTTAGTTTTACATATCCATAGATGCAAAGTAATTGCCCCAGGAGTTGTACTTAATGGATTACATCCAGGAACCTCATCTACATCTGGAATTGACTTGGATGAAATTTTGGGCATTGAGCTGATGGAATGAGATTTTGGGAAACATGGAAAGACAGTGAGTATATTTTGCCCGTAAGCAGGGCATGAATCGCTGGGAGTCAAAGGGTGGATTCTGCTAGGTGGAATTCTGACATAGTCCCCAAGATTCCCACTCTTTAGGTGCACCACTGCACTGTCCCTTTCACTTGACTCGGAAAGGACCTATCACTTCTACCATTAGGTTATCTTAGATGGCAAAGTAGAAGGATTTTTCATATGTGTATAAAATCCATATCCATTGATTTTGTGTTACTCAAAAGTGAGACTGTAATGGGTGAGTTTGACTTAATTAGGTGAAAATGCTAAAGGAAAAACTGTCTTTTCTGAAGAGAGATTTTCCGCTGCTGGCCTTGAAGAAGCAAGCCACCATGAGTTCTGTGGACTTGGGGAAATATATTCTAACAACCAACATGAGCTTAGAAGAGAACAATGAGCCTCAAATGAGACTGCAGCCCTGGTCAATACCTTGAATTCAGCCTTGTGAGACCCTGAGCAGAGGGTCCAGTGAATTACAATTTACGTATATAAATGTAAATAATTTAACGATATAGATATATATATATAGATATAGATATAGATAGATATATTTATAAATATATATATATTTGTATATTATAAATAACATCTGCAGCTTCTGTTTTTCTGTTTCTCTGGAGAACCTCAACTGATACACCTGTTGTCATGCATATCTGTACTTTTCTACCTTATATTCATTAGTGTTTTGGCCATTGGCTATGGCTTACTACAGACGGCCCCCCTTTTATTCTATTTTTTTAATTAAAAAATATATTCAACTCTTAAATCAAGTAAAAAATAAAATTGGTATTATAATTCATTGTTAAAATTATACTAGCTTTTATCATTATGCATGTGTATACCTTTATTGAGATCTTTATTTCTTCATATGGTAGCGAGTTACTATCTAGTGTCTTCTTATTTCCCTCTGCAGAACACCCTTGAGCATTTCTTGCAAGGCAGGGCTAGTGGTAATGAGCTCCCTCAGCTTTCGTTTATCTGAGTATGTCTTAATTTCTCTCTCACTTTTGAAGGACAGTTTTGCCAGATACCAGATTCTTTGTTGACGGTTATTTTGAAAGTGATTTTCCGACTTCGGCTCAGGTCATGATCTCGCGGTCCGTGAGTTCGAGCCCCGCATCAGGCTCTGTGCTGACCACTCAGAGCCTGGAGCCTGTTTCAGATTCTGTGTCTCCCTCTCTCTCTGACCCTCCCCTGTTCATGCTCTGGCTCTCTCTGTCTCAAAAATAAATAAACGTTAAAATTTTTAAAAAAAAAGTGATTTTTATACATTGTCCCATTGTCTTCTGGCCTCCAAAATTTGCTTTTTCTTTTTTTCTTTCTTTTTTTTATTTGCGTATAGTTGACACACAGTGTTACATTAGTTACAATTGTACAACATAGTGATTGGACAGTTTATACATTATGCTATGTTTACCACAAGCATAGCCACCAACTGTCACCATACATCGCTATTACAATATCATTGACGGTATTCCTCATGCTGTGCCTTTTAGTCCCATAACTTATTCATTCCATAACTGGAAGCTGGTATCTCCCACTCCCCTTCACCCATTTTTCCCAGTCCCCAACCCTCTACCCTCTGGCAACTATCCGTTAGTTCTCTGTATTTGTAGGTCTGGTTCTGCTTTTTGTATATTCATTCTTTTTTAGATTCCACACATGAATGAAATCATATATTTTCCTTTTTCTGATTGACTTATTTTACTTAGCATAACGCCCTCTGGATCTATCCACATTGTCACAAATGGCGTGGTCTCATCCTTTATAATGGCTGTGTAATATTCCATTGTGGATGTATACTACCTCTTCCTCATCCATTCATCTCATTAGACAGTTAGGTTGCTTCCATATTTTGCCTATTGTAAATACTGCAACAAACAGGGGTGCAAAGGGCCTCCAAAGTTTCTGATGAGAAATATGATGTTCTGTTTGAAGGTCCCTTGTACGTGACAAGTTGGTTTTCTCTTACTGCTTTAAAAATACTGTCTTTGGTGTTCAAAAGTTTGATTATCATATGTCTTGGTGTGGGTCTATTGAATTCATCTTACTTGAAGTTCGTTGAGCTTCATGGTGTGTTAATGAATGTTTCGTCAAATTTAGAAAATTTTCAGGCATTATTCCTTCAGATATTCTCTCTGCCCCCTTTTCTCTCTGTTCTCCTTCTGGGACTCCCACAATGTGCAGTTTGGCCTATTTGAGGGTTTGCCACCGTCCCATAGGCTCCACTTGTTTTTCTTCAATCTTTTTCTTTCTGTTCCTCAGTTTCATATCTTCAGGTCTACTTATTCTTCCTTTTTTACTCTTCAGGTCAACTTATTCCTCCCTTTGCCTGCTCAAATATCTTTGAACCCCTGTAGTGAATTTTTCCTTTCAATTATTGTGCTTTTCAGCTCCTGAATTTTTTTTTGTTTTTGTTATTTAAATTTCTCTCTCTTGGATGTGGAGAAACAGGAACCCCCTTGCACTGTTGGTGGGAATGCAAATTGGTGCAGCCGCTCTGGAAAGCAGTGTGGCGGTTCCTCAGAAAATTAAAAATAGACCTTCCCTATGACCCAGCAATAGCACTGCTAGGAATTTACCCAAGGGATACAGGAGTACTGATGCATAGGGGCACTTGTACCCCAATGTTTATAGCAGCACTCTCAACAATAGCCAAATTGTGGAAAGAGCCTAAATGTCCATCAACTGATGAATGGATAAAGAAATTGTGGTTTATATACACAATGGAGTACTACATGGCAATGAGAAAGAACGAAATCTGGCCCTTTGTAGCAACATGGATGGAACTGGAGAGTGTGATGCTAAGTGAAATAAGCCATACAGAGAAAGACAGATACCATATGGTTTCACTCTTATGTGGATCCTGAGAAACTTAACAGAAACCCATGGGGGAGGGGAAGGAAAAAAAAAAAGAGGTTAGAGTGGGAGAGAGCCAAAGCATAAGAGACTGTTAAAAACTGAGAACAAACTGAGGGTTGGGGGGGGTGGGAGGGAAGGGAGGGTGGGTGATGGGTATTGAGGAGGGCACCTTTTGGGATGAGCACTGGGTGTTGTATGGAAACCAGTTTGACAATAAATTTCATATATTGAAAAAATAAATAAATTTCTCTCTCTTTACTGATATTTCCATTTTGTTCATACATTGCTTTTTGATTTCTTTTGTTCTTTGAGCGTCTTTGAGACAGTTTTTTAAAAGTCTTTGTCTAATAGATCAACCATCAGTTCTTTTTCAGAGATAGTTCCTGTTGTTTTTTTTTTTTTTCCTTTGAGTGGGCAAAAGCTTCCTGTTTCTTTATATGCCTCATGATTTTTGGTTGAAACTAGACATTTGAATCCAATAATGTGAAAAGTTTGGAAATTAGATCCCCCCCTGCCCCACCCCACTTCTACAACGGGATTGGCTGGTTTTGTTTTCTTCTTATTGTGTCTTTTTAAAAGATTTTTTTTTTTACTATCTTTATTTATTTTTTTTTTCTGAAATTTATTGACAAATTGGTTTCCATACAACACCCAGTGCTCATCCCAAAAGGTGCCCTCCTCAATACCCATCACCCACCCTCTCCTCCCTCCCACCCCCCATCAACCCTCAGTTTGTTCTCAGTTTTTAACAGTCTCTTATGCTTTGGCTCTCTCCCATTCTAACCTCTTTTTTTTTTTTCCTTCCCCTCCCCCATGGGTTCCTGTTAAGTTTCTCAGGATCCACATAAGAGTGAAACCATATGGTATCTGTCCTTCTCTGTATGGCTTATTTCACTTAGCATCACACTCTCCAGTTCCATCCACGTTGCTACAAAAGGCCATATTTCATTTTTTCTCATTGCCACGTAATATTCCATTGTGTATATAAACCACAATTTCTTTATCCATTCATCAGTTGATGGACAAAAAGATTTTTTTTTAACATTTATTTATTTTTGAGAGACCGAGAGTGAGCAGGGGAGGGGCAGAGAGTGAGGGAGACAGAATCTGAACCAGGCTCCAGGCTCTGAGCTTTCAGCACAGAGCCCGATGCAGGGCTTGAACTCACAAGCTATGAGATCATGACCTGAGTCGAAGTTGGACACCCAACCGACTGAGCCACCCAGGCGCCCCCTATTGTTTCTGTTTTAAGTTTACTTATTTTGAGAGAGAGAGCACACTCAGGTGAGCAGGGGACGGGCATAGAGAGAGGAAGAGAGAGAATCCCAAGCAGTCTCTGCACTTCCAGTGCAAAGCCCAGTGCAGCACTCGATCTCACAAACCGAACCGGGAGATCATGACCTGAGCCAAAATCAAGAGTCGGACGCTTAACCAATTGAGCCACGCAGGCATCCCTGTTTTTGTTATTTTGATTATGGTAGGCTGTCTCTGTGCCAAGGACCAGCTATAGGTTTAATTTAAGGTCTTCTCAGGTCTTATCTCCCTGGGGATTCAGTCTCTTATTTTCTCTTATACTTAGCTTGCTCCCCCCCCCCCCCCACCGTATCCTGGCATTTATGTCTGGCTCCCAAAAGGGGAAGGAAAGAAAGAAAGGTGAATTGTGGGGGAAAAGCAGTTGGCCCATTAAATCCTTTTGAAGTAACGTTAGCTGGAGATGCATGTGGCTTAAAACAGTGAGGGGAAGTATAACAATAATGGCTGCCTGCCTGTGTGTGTGCCCTCAGTGATCAGAAGCAACAGAGAACATATTCCCAATATTTGGAGAACAGGATCCTCTTAACCTACCCTAGCTCCCACAAGCTGTGTGTGAGCTGTTCCAGGAACATCTGCACAATTGCCTGCCATGAGGCTGATGAAGGGAGGAGATGGGTAGCTGCTACTGTGATAAGAGCTAAAATTGACCAAAATTAACTGCAACTTACGGACCAAGCTTTCTCTTGGATATTGGAAACCTTCAAGAGACTCCAGAATTTCAAGATAGATTCTGCAAGTGCAATTTTGCCTAGGTGGTTGGGTGATTCCTTGTGGTTCCTACTATGCCAGCCTCCCAGAATTCTCTCCTTGACTTTAATCTTAATATAAATAACAACCCCTTACTATTGCTTACAAAACACTCTAAGTATTACCTAGTTGCTCTCATTCTTGGTTGAGAAAAACTGAGTATGTTTTTTAAAAAGCTGATGATCAGGCACCATCCATAAAAGTCTATTTTTAGCCTCATCTCTTTCCACATTATCTTTTACTCTCTGTCTCAACTTTGCTATACTTTCTGTTTCTTAAAAATGCTTTATAGTTGGGGGCGCCTGGGTGGCGCAGTCGGTTAAGCGTCCGACTTCAGCCAGGTCACGATCTCGCGGTCCGTGAGTTCGAGCCCCGCGTCGGGCTCTGGGCTGATGGCTCAGAGCCTGGAGCCTGTTTCCGATTCTGTGTCTCCCTCTCTCTCTGCCCCTCCCCCGTTCATGCTCTGTCTCTCTCTGTCCCAAAAATAAATAAATAAACGTTGAAAACAAAATTTAAAAAAAAAATGCTTTATAGTTGTGTGGAGTAAATATTTATCAACTGATGGCTGTCAGGAAAGAAAAGGCCTGGTTTGTAATGTTTGCAAAATTCCACTGTGTAACTACTCCCACTGTGTCTGGTTTCCAGCTACCAATGAGCTATGACTGAACGCAAAGTTGGGAAGAGATGCTAACAATGGCTTATGTAAGCTGACATGAGCAGGCTCCATCATGCTATGGATACTATGACTGTGCCCCTGCGCTCTTTGCCTCAATGCCCCTTAATTCTCCCATGATAGCCTTTCAGTCTTCAGATCTCTAATAAAAGTTTCTTTCTTTCTTTTTAAAATTTCTTTTTTTTTAAGTTTATTTATTTACTTAGAGAGAGAGAGCAAGCAGGGAGAGTCAGAGAGAGAAGGAGAGAGATGGAATCCCAAGCAGACTCTGTGCTGTTAGCGTGACATGGGTTTGAACCCACAAACCATGAGATCATGACCTGAACCAAAACCAAGAGCTGGATACTCAACCCACTGAGCCACCCAAGCTTTTTAAATTTAAATTTCCTTCTTAAGGAAGCTTTTCCCTCATTCTGGCTAGGCTACATCTTTCTTAAATATACCTATGCTACAGTGTACATTCCTGTTAGTTATATTTTATATTAATATTTGATATTTTTCCTATTTATCCATGTGTAGGATAAATAGGGACCATGTGTTTCCTATTCACCTCTGTACCACCACTATATTAGTTGTAGCCTGCATGGCACAATACATAGATTAGGTGGCTTAAACAACAGACATTTATTTTCTTAGTTACATAGGCTGGAAATTGGAGATCAGGATGCCAACACAGTCAGTTCTTGTGAGGTCTCTCATTGCAGAGCTGCCTTCTCATTGTGTATCCACATGGTACAGAGAGGGGGTGGGGAACACATGCAACTCTATGGTATGTCTTTGTAAAAGGGTACTAATCCCATTATGAGGGCCCCACACTCATGACTTCAACTAAACCTAATTATTTCCCAAAGACCCCATCTAAAACTACCATAACGTTATGGATTAGAGCTTAAACATTTGAGTCTGGATGAGGCTGAATTATTTGATCAGTCTTGGGAATCAGCCGAGCTTAGCACCATCTCCTAGATTTCATACCTGCCGTACAGACAGGCCCAACATTCTTTGGCAGCTCCCCAGTTCTGGTGTATGTGACACAGCTTTCTGGTTTCTCTAGGGTTCTCTGGAGTTGTGTTGCATTTCTAGGACATACCCTGGGCCCAATCTTCAAGAGGCTTCAAATCCTCACCTCTGGCACCTAGATATTTTGCCGCTTCCAGACATCCAGTCATAAGTGACTGGGGAGGCACTCTCCAACAAAGGTAGTGTTTCTCAGTGATGCTCTGAAAAAGATCTGGTTATTTCACAAGAGATGTGTGGCATCCAACTGGTACTTTATAGGTTAATTTCCTATACAGTTTTAAAGCTCCTACCATGCTTCATGGGATCGTCAGTAAATCCCCATATTTGGACAGAAGGACCAAATGTTCTCATTTGCAGAGAAGAAATAATTGACTAGACCTGATCCAATGACTGATGGGCTCATTCAAGCTCTTGTTATTTCTTACTTCCCCAGGTGCTTTTTTCTTCTGACATAATACTGTTCATTTTTAGATATGTAATAGGATATGTTATTCCCAGGAAAGCTTTTCTCTCTGGATTAGGTTAGGATATAGCCTCTTGTACTACTCAACGGGTACTTTTAATCAAAATGAGTTCTTTTTTTTTTTTTTAATTTTTTTTTTTCAACATTTATTTATTTTTGGGACAGAGAGAGACAGAGCATGAACGGGGGAGGGGCAGAGAGAGAGGGAGACACAGAATCGGAAACAGGCTCCAGGCTCTGAGCCATCAGCCCAGAGCCTGACGCGGGGCTCGAACTCACGGGCGCGAGATCGTGACCTGGCTGAAGTCGGACGCTTAACCGACTGCGCCACCCAGGCGCCCCTCAAAATGAGTTCTAATTGCCCCCTTCCTTCATGTAATAAACACTTATTGCACACATACTATGCTTGATTCTAAGTTAAGTGTTACAAAATGCAGTCCCTGTGTGAATACAATCAAATATTCACACTAATAAATGTATAAATTAAAACTGAAATGGTGGGGGCGCCTGGGTGGCGCAGTCGGTTAAGCGTCCGACTTCAGCCAGGTCACGATCTCGCGGTCCGTGAGTTCGAGCCCCGCATCGGGCTCTGGGCTGATGGCTCGGAGCCTGGAGCCTGTTTCCGATTCTGTGTCTCCCTCTCTCTCTGCCCCTCCCCCGTTCATGCTCTGTCTCTCTCTGTCCCAAAATTAAATTTAAAACGTTGGAAAAAAAAAAACTGAAATGGTGAACTGAAGGAAAGGTATATCTGCTTTTTGATATCAAATAAGAAAGAACTATAACCTAGACTCAGGGGGTGGTTATCTGGGAAAGCTTCTCTGAGGAAGCAACACTTAGCTGAGATCTAAGAGATGAATATGAGTCAACTGAGAGTAAAGAAAATAAGGCAATAGCATGTGAAAAGGCTCCGTGATAGGAAGAACATGCAGATTCTTTAACTGAAAGAATGCCAGAGTTCAGGGTGGGAAGGAGACCATGGTGAGAATTGTGGTTGGAACAATAGTCAGGTGCCACATTATACATAGCTTTGTGGACTCTATTAAGGGTTTTGTACAAGATTTGGCTACATTTAGTGGGCAAGAAAATACAACTTTCCTAGATCAACAGGAGAACTAAACTCTCCAGGAAGTCTCTAGAGTACCCACCCTGCCCCCCTTATGGAAAAAATTAATCTTCTCATTGTTCTGGCAAGCCTGAGTAGAAGAGATGACCCCAGGTTGATAGCGCTTGGCTCAGGGCCATACCAGAGACAAGGACAGAATATTTGTTAGTCTGTCCATAACTTATATGCAGCAGCTGCTACAAGAATATGTAGAAAAGTTTCAAGAACACAGCAGAAATATCTAAAGATCCAAACAATTAAAGAGCCTTCTCACCTATACCAGATACATTCTTGAGAACAAATAGATAATTTTGTAGACTAGATCCAGCTAATAAGATGGCTTATAGAAAACCAAGCCAAGCTAGGGCTATCATGCAAAGAAAGTATGATTTGCTTTAAATCTCCAAAGTAACCAGTCTTTGCTTTAGAGGTGTGTTCTCAGTCACAGACAATTCTCCCTGGAGAGCTGGCCCAAGGATAAATCTCTTGAGAACCAAGTGAAGCAGGAGAGCGGAGCTAGTGAATTCTTCTCACTATCGGAGGAATTTTCTAAGGAAATAATGCAAAGATAGAATGAGCTATCCTAGGAGATAGTGACCTCATAATTTAAAAGTATATTAGAAGATGACTTTGGGGGATGTTGTACAGAAGATTCAAGTATGTGGGTTGGTCTATATGGCCTGAATGGTTTCATCCAATTATGAGAATCGTAGAGGCAGAGAATGATGTTAAGACAGTAGCTATAGGATAGAGAGCATTGAGAACTCAAAGGGAAAGAAGCTGGCTGTAAAAAGCACTCAATAATGAGAAAGAATAGAAGGACTTAATTTAGTCTGAAGTGGAAATAGCTATGGCACTGTACCTAATCTTACCCAGGCTTTGGAATGGGGGGAAAAAATTCTGGTATTGCATCCTTTCTGGAAACTGTGGCTTCCAACTTGAACTCAGGTCTCTGTATCTAGCCACATGCCCTGAAATGATATCCATATTTGGGGTTTGAAGTACAGTTATTGTGGTTTGAATGGATATTACTTATTCACAGCTGTGTAACAAATTACCTAAAAACTTAGCAGCTCAGAAGAACAAATATGTATTATCTCACACAGATTCTGAAGGTATGCTATCTGGGAGAGGCTCAGCTGGGTGGTGCTGGCTCAGGGTCTCTCTCGAGGTTGCAGTCCAGCTCTCGGCTGGATCTAGAATCATCTCTAGGCTCCCGTGGGGCTGAAGAAGCCATGTCTGAGCTCTCTCACTTGGTTGTTGACAGGCCTCCATTCCTTGACACATGGACCCCTCCACAGCCTGCTGTTGAATTGAGTGGCCTCATTTCATGGCATCTGGCTTCCCACGAAGGAGAGACTCAAGAGGGAGAGAAGTGTGAGCAGGTGAGTGAAATGGCGCTCCAAAAGGAAGCAGGACTTCTATCTAGAACACATTAAGATCTCTTACAGCTCAAGAAGATAATGTACTCAATTAAAAATGGGCAAAATAGTGGAACTGGAACTTCACAAAAGAAGGTAAACAAACGGCTAATACATACATGAAAAGATCCTTGATTATCACCAGTCATTAGGGGGAAAAATTAAAATCTATAATGAGGTACTGCTATAATGAGAATGGCTAAAATTAAAAAGGCTGAAAACATCAAGCCTTGTCAAGGATGTGGGGAACAAGGCAAATGATCATAAGTTTCTGCTAGAGAGTAAAATGGCATAGCCATTTATAAATTGCCATAGTCCATTTAGTTACAACAGGACTTTGCCATAGAATTTCTTTTTTTTTAATTTTATTTATTTTTTTGAAATTAATATTCAAATTAGTTAACAAACAGTGTAGTCTTGGCTTCAGGAGTAGACCCCAATGATTCATCTCTTGCATATGACACCCAGTGCTCATCCCAACAAGTGCCCTCCTTAATGCCCATCACCTATTTAGCCCATCCCCCTACCCCCACACCCTCTCCAACAACTCCCAGTTTTTTCTCTGTATTTAAAAGTCTCTTATGGTTTGCCCCCCTGTCTTGTTTTTATTTTATTTTTCCTTCCCTCCCCCTATGTTCATTTGTTGAGTTTCTCGGATTCCACATGGGTGAAATCATATATGTTTTTCTCTGACTGATTTATTTCACTTAGCATAATACCCTCTAGTTCCATCCACATTTTTGCAAATGGCAGGATGTCATTCTTTTTCATCGCTGAGTAGTATTCCATTATATATATATATATACATATATATATATATACACATATATACACACACACACACACACACATAACATATATATACTACATTTTCTTTATTCATCAATCAATGGACATTTGGGCTCTTTCTATAATTTGGCTCTTGTACCATAGAATTTCTAGCTATTTGTCCAAGAGGAATGCCTTCAGCTGTTCATGGAAACACTTGTACATGAATGTTCATAAGAATGTCATACCTAACAACTCAAACTAGAAATAATGCATGTGACCACCCAACAAATTTTGGTATATAATGGAATGCTACTTAACTCACCCTCCCGTTCTTGGGCATTAATAGCCAGTTAATACCCAATTAACCCCCCAAATAGTTATATCTAATATATGCATCAATATAAATAAATCTCCCAAACATTATGCTGAGTGAAAGAAGCTAGATACAAGAGAGTACATACATATCTATCTATGGAGAAATGAATGTACAGTGATAGAAATCACATCAGTGATTATGTAGAACAAGGATTTGGGGAATATTGACTTCAAAATGAAATGAGGAATATTCTGGGATGATGAAAATACATCTTTTTGTTACATGGAAAATTGTTACATGGCTTTATGGCATACTCTTGGTAAAACTCATTGAAATATGGTTCAAAGTATGTAATTTTGTATTTATACTTTATTAAAGTTGTTTATAAAGGTAAAAAATAAAAATTTGTAAACCAAAAATGTTTAATATGCAAAGGGTAGTTCACAGAAACAAAACTGTATTTGGAAACTTTATTTCCCTCTCTTAGTCTTTGCAAGATTAACTACAGGCAAAAATAATATATATGAATAATATAATTAACATTTTATTTTTTGCCTATAGATATAGGTAGGTAGACAGACATAAATATTTTTACCTCAGGGAAAACCTGTTTTCTTATATCCTTCAAATATTTATGGGAAAGAATCATATAACAAGCCTCATAGAAAATCTCAATTTTACCAGGTAAAAAATTATAGATATCACTTTATCACATCTCTGTACAAAAACACCTGGAATTGAATTACTAAAGTATAATTTGAAAAGCTTTTTAGAAATTTTTATTTATTTTTGAGAGAGAGAGAACGAGAAGGGAAGGGGCAGAGAGAGAGGGGGACAAAGTATCTGAAGCAGGCTCCATACAGACAGCAGTGAGCCCAATGCAGGGCTCAAACTCACAAACAGCAAAATCATGACCTGACCTCAAGTTGGATGCTCAACTGACTGAGCTATGCAGGTGCCCCTAAGCTTTTTAAATCTAGAAATGCTCTTCATAATTTTTAAATCATAGTGCAAATTAAAACAAAAATTATAGACTATTTAAAGAGTGAGATCTTGGGGTGCCTGGGTGGCTTAGTCGGTTAAGCGTCTGACTTTGGCTCAGGTCATGATCTTGTGGTTCGTGAGTTCAAGCCCCATGTTGGGCTCTGTGCTGACAGCTCAGAGCCTGGAACTTGTGTCAGATTCTGTGTCTCCCTCTCTGTCTCTGCCTCTCCTCTGCTTGTGCCCTATCTGTCTCTGTCTCTCAAAAATAAATAAAAAAATAAAAAATTAAAAAAAAAAAGAGAGTGAGATCTCGGGTGTCCTGTTTGGCTTAGTTGGTTGAATGTCTAACTTTGGCTCAGGTCATGATCTCATAGTTTGTGATTTCGAGCCCCATGTCAGGCTCTGTGCTGACACCTGGGAACCTGAGCCTGCTTCATATTCTGTGTCTCCATCTCTCTGCCCCTCCCCTGCTCACGCTCTGTCTCTCTCAAAAATAAACAAACGTTAAAAAATAATAATAATAAATAACAAAGAGTGAGGTCTCAGGGCAGCTGTGTGGCTAGTCAATTAAGCAACCGACTCTTGATTTTGGCTCAGGTCATGATCTCATGTTTCATGAGATAGAGCCCTGCCTTGGGCTCCCTCTCTCTCTGGCCCTCTCCTCCTTCTCTCAAAATAAGTGAAAGAATAAAAAAAAAGTGAGATCTTTACATTTTATTACGTGACACATCATTAAAGATGAACTTAGAGATCAAAATCAGAGTCTTACAAAGTTTCATACTTTATTTCCAACTCAGCAAGTATTTACTGAGGGCCTTTCATGTTCAAGAAATTTTTCTACACTCCTGGGATATAGCTAAAGGTACATGTAACTTCCTTCATAAAGTTACATGGTAATGGAAGGGCATAGATAGAAGAGGAAAACGAGTATATATTAGAGATGGTTATAAGTTTTTGGGTAAAATAAAGGTGAATAAAGGTGGATAGTGTTCAGAGAGGGATACCATTTGGTATGCAGTGCTCAGGGAAGTCATCTCTGAGAAGGTGATGTTTCAGCAGAGTTCTGCAGGAAGGGAGTCAGTCATGCAGACTTTGGGGGAATAGCATTGCAGGCAGAGCAAACAGTAAGTTCAAAGGCCCTCAGGAAGCTGGGAGTGGAGCAGGCAGTGGGTTAGTTGGCAGGTAGGGAGATCAGAGAAATGATATGGGGTCAGATCATGCAGTGTCTCTTGGGGTATCGTAGGACTCTGACTTTTATTCTGAGTGAGATGGGGAGACTGGAAGGTTTTAACCAGGGGATAGACACAATGTGACTTACATGTTTAAAAGATCACTCCAGAGTTGTCTATATAAAGAGGATAGAAACAGGGAGATCAGTTGGGAGATTGTTGTTACAGTTCATGTAAAACATAATGGAGACTTGGATCAGGAAGGAGTCAGTGGGGGTGGGAAGAAGTGGTTAAATACAAGTAATCAATACAAAGAGAATATGTGCAATTTAAATTAATAATTTAATTGAGAAAGCTAGTAAGAGACCAGTTCAACAAATTTTCAACAATTATACGGGAGAAGGGTATTAAGTGGTCATAAAGAAATAGTGAATTAAAAATGAGAAAGACAGAAGAAATGAAAAGCAAATATTAAAGCTAGTGCTTTGACAAGTCCAATAAATAGAAATTGTTGATAATTTGAGGAAAGGGAAAATGCAGATATACTACAGCTGGAATTAAAGGGAAATACTATTTTTGAGACACAGGGAGAGATAGAGCGCGAGCAGGGGAGGGGCAGAGAGTGAGAGACATACACACAGAATCATAAGCAGGCTCTAGGATCCAAGCTGTCAGCACAGAGCCCCACCCGGGCTCGAACTCACAAACCTAGCGAACACGACCAGAGCTGAAGTCGGAGGCTTAACCAACTGAGCCAACCAGGTACCCCTCAATGTACTCATCTTTGAAATGGGGACCATATTCCGTCATGACAAAATGTCATTAGTAGACCTGTGCCAGTCCCCGAGATAGGCACAGATTTCCAAGAGCTTTCAGGTCCAAACGGGCATGCTGTAAGAGCGCAATCTGTTTTCCACATTCCCATCTTGTATGGGTTCCTAGAATGTGGTTCCTGGCTGGTCTTTCATGTGGGCAAGGAGCTAGAAACCCTGCCCAGCCTCAGCCTGAGGGTGTAAGACACCAATGCTTCCCAAGCCACCAAACAAACCTCCGGCCTTTCCCTCGTCCTATCTGCCATCCATCACCTTTAGGTCCTCAGCCTGCCAGAGCCGTTTGCCCAACTGCCCCTTGCTTCCGGCTGCTGTTGGCCAAGTTGTCCCTATGGCGTGCAGTCCCAGCCCTGCACCCCCCCACATCTCCCGCTGGAGAGCAGAGCTCACATGAAGGTACTGAAGAGTCCCTGCGGACACTAATGCTCACATTCAAAGCTTTCACACACACACTCATTTCTGTCTCCAAATCATGTTCCCACTCCCCAGAGCACAGGCAGGCACAGGGGTCTGACCCACAAGACCTCCATGTGGGTTTTCTCCTAATCGCAGCCCAGCCTGCCTCCGAGTTTCTCATAGGGTCGTGTGCACACAAGCATGATGCAAGTCTGCTCTTATCATACCTGCCCTCTCGTTTAAGTCTGCTATCTAACATGCAATTATACTCAATCCCAACCCTCTCCAGGACCCATCCCACCTGGAGGGTTTTAGGACCCACCCACCTGATCTTTCTGCACCCCTCTCTCCTAGAGGTCCTGGGTGCCTCAGCACAGAGAGTATGGAGCTTCTCATGGTGCCCGGGATCTCCGGGTCTGACCGTCCTCAGCATCTACACACCATCCCAGTGCCGCACACGAGGCCACGGCAGCAATCAAGGTGTTGGAGCCACAGTGGGTGGGGACTACATCACTGGCTGTGGCCCACAGAGACCCCACTTAGATTCTCGCAGACATAGCAGAAACATTAGCCTGGGTACATTGTTTGTGATCCGGGCAAGGGTATCCTCAGTCCCCAAAAGCCTTTGCGTTGCATAGAACTCACCTGGCTTCTGACATGTCTCCTTCCCTTCCAACTTTGTGCCTCTGTGTTGAGGAAAACTAGCTTCCAAGATGCGTCCACATCGGGTTTCCTCCCGCTTAACTCCTGGTGCTGCCCCCACCGTGAGGGAGTAAGTTCACGACTGGGGAATTGGGGGTATAACACTCCCTCTCCTTGGGATAACTGGGTGGCTCACTCAGTTAACCCTCTGACTTCGACTCGGGTCATGTTGTCCAGGCTCACAAGTTCGAGCCCAGGTGGGGCTCTGTGCTGACAGCTTGGTTACCGGAGCCTGCTTCCCATTCTGTGTGTGTCTCTTACACTCTGCCCCTCCCCTGCTCATCCTCCCTCCCCCCTCTCAAAAATAAACAAACATTAAAGAATTATAAACAAACAAACCTCGCTCTCCTCACAGCAGACTGGCAGGTTCTCCCTTCTAGTGTGAACTACAAAACTATTCTTTTCTGAGTCCATCCTGATTTACCAAGTAAAGTCAAGGAAGTTTGGACCTTTGTGTGTGTGCAGTTGCTTAATTTATGTCCAACTATCCCTGAAACCTCTCCCAACTTAAGGCTAATGTGTAAGTCGCCAAGGAAAATACTAATTTTAAAATAGTCATTTGACTATTTTGCCCTTGATTTTGGAATCTTATTTCATAACTTGCTGTGAGGAGGATGTGTCGGGCTCCGTCCGCATCGGGACTCAAGTGCCCCAGTCTTGGCCTCATAGCCACGACCTCAGCTGGGGGAATGGTAGCAATATCTCCTCCCTGCTGTCAGTTCCTGAGTACACAGGCTCTTGGCTGGACACTGAGCCCAGCACCAGGTCCCACAAGATCATCTCCCACAAAGCCCTGAACGCTGCTGCTGGTGGGCTGGGTGAACAAACCACAGAAGTGCACTCCCAAGGAAGTTTAGAAGATCAATGGCCAATAACTTCCTGATCATCTTCTGAGCCAGTTCCAGCCCTCTACACACAATCGGGGGTACCCCTAGCAAAGAATGGTGAGCAGAGCAAAGGACAGGGCTCTGGATAGTGGATCCCAGGCTCAGTGAGTGCATGCCAGAGGCTACACACAGACAACCACTGCTGACCCAATCTAGGACCTTGGCTCAGCAGTTGAGGTCCTGAGCTTTCCACCTGGAGGTGCGGGGCCAAACTGGTGAGGGTGGAATAGCAGGTACTGTGTGGCAGGAGGGTTGGGCTCTGCCACATGAGGCAGTCATAGGGGACTTCTCTCAGGTGCCACATACTTTGACAGAAATGATTTCCACTCCAAGACTCAAGGTTTATAACATAAGAACCCTATGAAATCATTTGTAAATACATGTATTCGTGGACCACATTTTGCTGATGAGAGAACCAGCCATACCTTCGTCCAGTGAAGTGGTGACGAATGGATAAGAAATGACTACTCTAAGTAGCTGATACATGGCCACCTCACTTTGCAGGCTCAGGACTTTGCCTCTGGCTGCCGTGTGTGCCGTGAGCCTTCAAAGTCAACATTCATTTCTCACTCTGAAATCGTTTGTGGCTACAAACCAGAGGCTGGTGGTATGTGACAGGAATCAGGGTTTGTACCCAGAAGATGCTAGGGTGGCTTCCAGCAATTTCCAGCTTTACTTTAAAGGCCGGTCTCTCCACATGAAAAAATGCTCCACATCACTCATCATCAGGGAAATACAAATCAAAACCACAATGAGATACCACCTCACACCTGTCAGAATAGCTAATATTAACAACTCAGCAAACAACAGATGTTGGCGAGGATGTGGAGAAAGGGGAACCCTTTTGCACTGTTGGTAGGAATGCAAACTGGTGCAGCCACTCTGGAAAACAGTATGGAGGTTCCTCAAAAAGTTAAAAATGGAACTACCTTATGACCCAGCAATTGCACTACTAGGTATTTATCCAAGGGATACAGGTGTGCTGTTTTGAAGGGGCACATGCACCCCAATGTTTATAGCAGCACTATCAACAATAGCCAAAGTATGGAAAGAGCCCAAATGTTCATCAGTGGATGAACAGATAAAGAAGATGTGGTATATATGCATACAATGGAGTATTACTCGGCAATCAAGAGGAATGAAATCTTGCCATTTGCAACAGTGTGGATGGAACTAGAGGGTATTATGCCGAGCAAAATTAGAGAAAGACAAATATATGACTTCACTCATATGAGGACTTTAAAATAGAAAACAGGAACATAAGGAAAGGGAAGCAAAAATAGTATAAAAATAACGAGGGGGTCAAAAACATAAGAGACTCTTAAATATGGAAAACAAACAGGATTGTTAGAGGGGTTGTGGGATGGGGGATGGGCTAAATGGGAAAGGGGCATTAAGGAATCTACTCCTGAAATCATGGTTGCACTATATGCTAACTAACTGGGATGTAAATTTAAAAAATAAATAAAAATTTTAAAAAATAATAAAGGTTGGTCTCTCTGCACACATATCAGTGGAACAGAGCAGAGAATTTTGGTAGGTGTTGCATAGAAACTGCAGCTTGCTTTGGATAATATGGATTTTTTAACAATATTAATTCTTCCAAGCCATAGACATGGAATATATTTCTATTTATTTGTATCTTCTTTAATTTATTTCATTAGTGTCCTATAGTTTTGAGAGTACCGATATTTAACCTTGGTTGAATTCGTTCCTAGGTGTTTTATCCTTTTGGATGCAATTGTAATCGTTGCTTTCTTGATTTCTCTTTTTGAACTTTACTGAATTCGTTTATTAATTCTAAAAGATAATTTGTTCGAGTCCTTAGTATTTTCTTCATTTAATAATATCCAGTCACCTGCAGATGGTCACTTTTATGTTTTTGTTTCCAATTTAGATGCTTTTTATTGCTTTTTGTTGTCTGAGTGCTCTAGATAAAACTTCCAATACTATGTTGAATAAGAGTGATGATAGTGGGCATCTTGGCTTGTTCCTGCTTTTAAAGGAAATGCTTTTAGCTTCTCACCATTGAGTATTAATGTTAGCTGTGAGCTTGTCACATATGACCTTTATTATTTTGAGAAATATTCCCTCTCTACACACTTTGTCGAGAGTTTTTATCATAAATGGATGTTGAATTTTGTCAAATGCTTTTTCTGCATGTATTGAGTTGATCATATTATCTTTATCTTTCATTTTGTTAATGTGGTGTATCAAAATGACTGATTGCTGAACCATCCTTGCATCTCTGCAATAAAGCCTACTTGATCATGATATGATCCTTTTAATGTATCATTGAATTCGGCTTGCGAATATTTTATTGAAGATTTTTATATCTATGTTCATCAGGGTATTGGCCTGTCATTTTATTTTTTTGTAATGCCCTTATGTGGTTTTCGTGTTTTGGTAAAACTGGCCTTATAAAATGAGTTTGGAAGTCTTCCTTCAGCTTCATTTTTTTTGGAAGAGTTTGAGATGGATTGGTATTAATTCTTTTTTGGAATGTTTGGTAGAATTTGCCAGTGTAGTTTTCTAGTCCTGGACTTATGTTTGTGGGGAGGCTTTTGATTATTGATCCCATCTCCTTTTCAGAAGTCAGTCTGTTCATATTTTCTGTTTCTTCCTGACTCAGTCTTGGTAGGTTGTATGTTTCTAGGAATTTATCCATTTCTTCTGGGTTGTCCTGTTTTGGTATAAAGTTGTTCATGGTAGTCTCTTACAGTCCTTTGTATTTATCAGTGTAGTATCATCAATTTCATTTCTGATTTTATTTATTTGAGTTCTGTCTCTTTTTTCCTTGGCGGGTCTAGCTAAAAGTTTGTTGATTTTGCTTGTCTTTTCAAAAAATCAGCTCTTAGTTTTATTCATCTGTTTATCTGTTTTTTTAAGGCCCTCTTTCATTTATTTCTACTCTGATCTCTGCTATGTCCTTCCTTCTACTAACTTTGGGCGTTGTTTGTTCTTTTTCTAGTTTCATGAGGTGTAATGACAGTTTACTTGAGTTTTTCTTGTTTCTTGATTCAGGTATTTATCACTCTGACCTTCCTTCTTAGAACTGCTTTTGCTGCATCCCATACATTTTGATATGTTGTAGTGTGATATTCATTTGTATTAATGTATTTTATGATTTCTCTTTTGATTTTTGTCTTTGACCCATTGGTTGTTCAGTAGCATGTTGTTTAACCTCCACATATTGGTGAATATTTCAGTTTTCTTCTGGTAATTGATTTCTCATTTTATAGCATTGTGTTCAGAAAATATGCTGATATAGATAAAGGGTTGTATCCAAAATCTTTAAAGAACTTACCAAACTCAACACCCAAAAACAAATAATCCAGTGAAGAAATGAGCAAGAGACATGAATAGACACTTCTCCAAAGAAGACATCCAGATGGCCAACCGACACATGAAAAAATGCTCAACATCACTCATCATCAGGGAAATACAAAACAAAACCACAATGAGATACCACCTCACACCTGTCAGAATGGCTAACATTAACAACTCAGGCAACAACAGATGTTGGCGAGGATGAAGAGAAAGAGGATCTCTTTTGCATTGCTGATGGGAATGAAAACTGGTGCAGCCACTCTGGAAAACAGGATGGAGGTTCTTCAAAAAATTAAAAATAGAACTACCCTCCAACCCTGCAATTACATTACTAGGTATTTATCCAGGGTATACAGGTATGCTGTTTTGAAGGGGCACATGCACCCCAATGTTTATAGCAGCACTATCAACAATAGCCAAAGTATGGAAAGAGCCCAAATGTTCATCGATGGATGAACAGATAAAGAAGATGTGGTGTGTGTGTATATATATATATATATATATATACACACACACACACACAATGGAGTATTACTCGGCAATCAAGAAGAATGAAATTTTGCCATTTGCAACTGTGTGGATTGAACTAGAGGGTATTATGCTAAGCGAAATTAGAGAAAGACAAATATCATATGACTTCACTCATATGAGGACTTTAAAATAGAAAACAGATGAACACAAGGGAAGGGAAGCAAAAATAATATAAAAGCAGGGAGGGGGACAAAACATAAGAGACTCTTAAATATGAAGAAAAACCAGGGTTACTGGAGGGGTTATGGGAGGGGGAATGGGCAGAATGGGTGGGGGGCATTTGGGGGTCTACTCCTGAAATCATTGTCGCACTGTCTGCTGGCTAACTTGGATGTAAATTGGGTGGGTAAGTAAGTAAATAAATAAATAAATAAATAGAAAGAAAGAAAGGAAAAAAAGAAAGATGCTGATATGATTTGAATCTTCTTACATTTGTTAAGACTTACACTGTTGGCCTAACATAGGACTCATCCTGGGAATATTCTATGTGCACTTGAGAAGAATGTGTATTCCGTTGCTTCTTCTGCTTTCACAGGGAATGTTCTTGCATAGAACATTCTGTAGATGTCTGTTAGATCTGGCTGGCTTCTTGAGTTGTTTAAATCCTCTATTTCTAGTCTTTTGTCTGGTTTTCTATCCACTGTTTTCAGTTTGGAATTGAAGTTTCCAACTATTATCATGGAACTGTCTATTTCTACCATTAATTCTGTCAGTTTTTGCTTCTATGTTTTGCTAATCTATTACTACGTATATAAATAATTATTATATCTTCTTCCTGCATTGAGGTTTTATTACCATATAATGTCTTTCTTTGTCTTATAACTTTTAAAGTTTAAAGTCTACTTTATCTGATATTAGTGTAGCCATCCCTATGCCCTCTTGCTTACTATTTGCATGGAATGTCTTTCCACCCTTTTACTTGTAACACATTTGTGTCTTTGGATCTAAAGTGAGTACTTTTAACACATTTGTGTCTTTGGATCTAAAGTTAGTCTCCTGTAGCTAGCATATAGGTCAATCGTGTGTTTTCATCCATTCTGTTAATCTCAGCTTTTGATTGGAAAATTCAGTCCATTTACATTTAATATATTAAGTCTGATAAGAACAGACTTACATCTGTCATTTTGCTATTTTTTCCTATATGCCTTATAGCTTTTCTTTCATTTCCTGCATTACTGTCTTCTTTTAGTTTTAGTTGATTTTGTAGTATATATTTAAATACCTTTCTCATTTTCTTTCTTTTTTTTTTATCTATAGTTATTTTCTCTGTGGTTATCCTGGAGATTCTATTTAACAGCCCCTGGGTGGCTCAGTTGGTTAAGCGTCAGACTTCAGCTCAGGTCATGATCTCGTGGTTCAGTCTGTGGGTTCGAGCCCCTCATCGGGCTCCATGCTAACAATTCAGAGCCTGGAGCCTGCTTCAGATTCTCTGTCTCCCTCTCCCTCTCTGCCCCTTCCTTGCTCATGCTCACTCACTCTCGCGCACTCTCTCTCTCTCTCTCTCTCTCTCTCTCAAAAATAAATAAACATTTAAAAAATTTTTGAAAAGCAGTTAACTTTGTTGCTCCTATATAATTCATGCATGATATAGACTCAACAACAACCACAGCAACAGCACCATGACAACAACTGTAGGAGCAGCAACATCATAAATCCATTCTTTTCAGCCTGGGGGGAGATTTAGAGCTGTCCAATTAGCTGGATTGTTTCCACTGAAAATTGATTGTACTGGGTTCCACATGTAAGGAGCTTGGAAAGTCATAGTAACAAATAAAAAGGTGAACAGATTGAAAAATCATCAGCTGTTGTAGGATCCTAAAGAGAGGTAAGGACAAAGGTGAGAACCCTGCCCAGGAGTAATGACTTACCTGAGTGGAGAGTCACAAGGGGCAAGTCAGCAAGAACCAGTGCCAGGAACTAGAGATGGGGTGGGATAACCTGAATTGTGACAAATGGCTGGACAATTGTGAGAGCTAAAAATTCCAGGGGGACCTGGTCCTGGTGGGGTGGAGGGGTGTTCCACAATTTTGTGAGATTTACCTCTAAGAGCTCCACTAGGTTCTCACAGTAATTATCAAAGAAAATCCTGTTGTGATTCTGTAGAGGAGGAGAAAGGAACCCTTTTGAAATATACTTATTTCTTAATAAGATCTGTCCTCAGCAGAGACTAATTAATAGGCCCTAAACTGCTGGGGTATTATCAGAGCCTAACTGACCAGAGGAAGAGAAATACCCAAGTCCAGTCGGCTCAAGCCTTCTACATGGTAGAAGGGAAATCTCCAGCTTTAGCTGATTCTAACAACCAAAACCAAAACACTGAGAACATGTGAAGTTTATAATGAGAAGCACAGGCCCACTAAAAGTCTGAGCCCTCGCTGTAGGACTGTAGAATGCTTCTTCTCCCCCTCTGTTCCTAATTGCCACCATTTGGAAGAAACCAAGATGTCCTTTGGAAGGTGAATGGATAAATCAACTGTGGTACATCCAGACAACGGAATAGTATTCAGTGGTAAAAAGAAATGAGCTATGAAGCCATGAAAAGAGATGAGAGAAACTTAAATGCATATTCCTAATTGAAAGAAGCCAATCTGAAAAGGCCACATACTATATGGTTCCATTGATGGGACATTCTGGAAACAGTACTATGGAGATAGCCAAAATATCAAAGGAGTTTTATTAGAGCAGTGAAAGTACCCTTTATGGTGCTATAATGATGGATATATATTATGATACCTTTGTCCAAATCCATACAACGTACAAAAGCAAGAGTGAACCCTGTTAACCTTAAAGATAAAACTGTCAGTTATTTTGGCAAGAAAAATGGGTTTATTTGGGAATAACACAGAATTACAATTCTGGACATGCAACATGGCAACATAAACAGCAAGTCCAACAGAGGAGAGGAAAGTTATTTTATGAAAAAGGAAAAATTTGAGAGGGCTTGTTTTGAAGGAAAGTCCATTAGAGAAAAGCAAGAGTTCAGGTTTTTCATTGGCTGAGTTGCAGGGGTAGTTGATTTCTTATAGGAGAGGCAATGTACATCTTTTTATTGGATCTGTAATTGATGATTCTTTCCTCTTGAGGATTTTTCTGTTGGAGTCTATAATTGACAGTCCTTCCTATAATTGACCTTGAGTGGTATGGCTCCCCCTTCTGGTCTCCGAACTCTACTTTACTGACGTTTCCCTTTACTAATTTTCACAACCCTAAAACAAACTATGGACTTTGGGCATTATGCTCTGTCAATGTTGGTTCATCAGCTGTAACAGCAATATATCACTCTGGTGGGGGCTGTGGATAATGCATGGGTGGGGTCAGGGGTGTGGGAAGTCTCTGTCCCTTCCACTCAATTTTACTGTGAAATTAAAACTACTCTAAAAAGATAAAGTGCTTAAAGAAAATTGTATTATGTAAAGAAGGAGAGAAACCGAAGCTTTCCATCATCGAGTTTACTGAAGAATACAGGAAGAGAATCAATTGTTTCTGAATCATTTCCTTAAGGCATTTTCAGAGGGCAGTAAAGCCCCTACTGTGGGAGGGATGGCAGCAGTGGCTGCCAAGGAGAGGCAGGAAGTGTACCCTGGGGAGGATGGGGTTTCCTGAGAACTTTAATCAGGTGGATTGCTATGAACACTGGAGGAGGGGGACATCAATGTTTAATTAGTAAGCTTGATATAAAATTATCTTAAAGATGTTGCATGAACAATGAGCATGAAAATTGATATGACAATCATACTGAAATAAAAAGCAAGAAACTGAGTTCCAGCTGTATGTCAGGCACTATATATATGTTATCTCTCTTATTCTCAAGAGTTTAATAAGATGGGTATTATTGTCTTTTTTTATAGGAGAGGAAATAGTAAGAGAATTTGGCTTGAATTAATTATATTTTCCAGGTGCCACTGAGACTCTGAGATGCCAGGACATGGCTTATCTCTTGCAACATCAGGTAAGAGCTCTGGTCCTCTGGACACAGCCACTGAATCAGAGCAGGATGTGGTATGTCTGCCTGCTGCAGGGTCAACATATTTGTAGTGAGAGGCTCCATGGCCAGGCAGGAATTACTTACAGTTCCTGGGTCAACATTGGGGATATTGGCAATTTAGCTGCAGGAAAATAAAGGTTAATGCTGCTGCTTAAGCTAAGTCAACTGCTAAAAAATAAAACCCAAATCAGATACATAATAACATTCATGAAATAATTCTAAATGCTTCAAAGTCCAAACAAACAAAAATCCAATAATTTCCTATAGTTTTCATTATTTGTTGTTTAACCTTGCCTGAAATTGGGATTGATTCTGTAGAGTGTTTTGTTTGAACAGTGGATGCAGTGGGTGTGGGCAGGGGGTAGTGGAAAGAATGCTGGGAATCAGGAGGTGGGATGCTAATTCCCACCCCTAACCCAAATGGTGTGACTTTGAGACAATCATTTGGACCACTATTTACACGTTTGTCAGACTTATCTATTGGATTGGGAGAATTTGAAGTTACCTTCTAATTCTAACATTCTACAAATGTGGTGTAAACTTTATGCTGTCTTTACAGTAATTCTTTGTGACAAGGCACTCACTGCTTGGCTTCCTCCATTTGCCCTGGCAGATGTTGTTGGTTCGTGGCCTCCTTCTTCCATGTTCCAAATCAGCAATGGCTAGTTGAGTCCTTCTCACACTGCATCAGCACTCTTACCTCCTTTTCTCCTTCCCTCTTCCACCTGGAAGGACTCTTGTGATTTTACTGGGCTCATCCGGATAGTCCAGAGTAATCTCTCCATCTCAATGTCCTCAGTGATAATCATGTCTTCAAAGTACCTTCTGCTGTGTGAACTAACATATTCTCAGTTTCCAGGGATTAGGATGAGGATATCTACACAGATGTGTGAAGGGTGGGTTGGTCATTATTCTGCCTACCACAATTAGAGAAGACTGGGCTGATGGGCAAGGACTAGAAGTCTTAGATGCATAGAGAAAGAAGCTGCTGTGGGCTGGAGCCAGGAAGTGGCTAAATAAGTTACAGAGTCCCTGATAAGGGTGTGCGTTTATTAGGGCATGGGACAAGGATTGAGGAGATAAGATAACTCCTCTTTATATCACGGCTCTCTTCTATGCCTCCTCTGTTGCTGAGGAAGCCATCCTAAATATGACCTGTATGGCTGTCTGCATTCATTCGCTAGTGAGGTTGTGTCTGGAAATCACAAAAAGGGAAGCTATGGAGGAAATTGGTGCCAATTTGGTGCAACTCCAATAGAGGTGGGAAATGGAAAACTTTGCCATTATACAACTCTAGGCCTTGATGGGTAATTATGATGCTACCAAATAAACCCTAAATTTGGGACATAGACTTAGATAACCTCTGCTAGGCTTTTTTGACAATAAACCAACAGCAAGACTATTGACTGAACACTGGATTAAAACCCACCTGAGGGAAAAAAAAAAAGCCTCTTTAAGAAAAAAAAAACCTGTATTCAGTACTTAAATGCTTCACTGAGGTCAGGCAGGCAGTAGGGAGTGTTAAAATGTGTGGGGTGCACAAGAACCCCAAGACATTCTACCATCCAAGCTTGGGGAAGCTCTCTAATGTGTCCCTGCTCCCAGGAGAAAATGTGATAATTATTCACACTCTGGTATCAGGGCTTGCAGAGCTTTGAAGTATGATTCTCTGTCCCCTCAGTAGAACATATCAACTGCCATTAAGAGCCTAGAATCAAGGAAACGATGTCCATGAATTTTAAGCTAGACAAGGAATGAGAAAGACATTTACAGCAGAAGGGAGGAATGGGATTTTGTGCTCATGGACCTTCCTGGACTTTCATAGTAGGAAAATAAGAAAATCCAGCTGACTTTCCTGCACAGTGGAGTCAACTTGCACCCAGGACTGTTCTTCCATCCCCACAGGCATCTTCTTTTCTGTAGGCCCTAGGAAAGGTTCCTTCCAAGGCCTGGAGACGATGTTTAGGGTGTCCTCAACTGCCAGGGAAAGAACTGAGTGTGGTAGAGGAGGACCAGGTCACTCTGAGAGGTGGATGGACTCAGCTGGTGACATCAAGGAATTACTCTGGCTGGGTTCCTCTTTGATGGTTAAAATTCTCCGTTGGCTCAAACTCACAGGTACAGAATGGCTCTCCTCTCCTGGCTGAAAACACTGTTCCATGGAAAAGAGGAATAGAAATAGGAACCTTTCCACTGAACCAGAAAACTCCTTGTAGAGATGACTCCCTTAGAGCACTGAATGTTCAGGAACCATAAAGTGCATTTAAGGGGATTTCGTCTCTAAGTGCAGTTGTCTGGGATTGGGAGGAGTCTGGCTTTGGGGTCTTAGGCAACTGGAGTTGAATCTTGGCTCTATATTTCACCTACTGTCCTTGAGCAGATGATACTCCCCTGGAGCCATTGTTTCTCACCATGTAAAATGGGGATAGTAATAACTACCTTGGCAAGAGTAAAGGTATTTTATATTAAAGACCAGACACGTTGCTTGGCATAGGGCAGATACTCAAGAGTGGTGACTATTATTATTACTATTATTATTATTATTATTATTATTAAAGCTTGTCTAACTACATCAACTCAATATGATAAATTAAATGACATCAGGAAATTTAAGAGAAGGGCAATATGTAAGTCTTTAATTCTCAAAATCAACTGGCAAAACCACAACAGAAGGAATCTGCCTTCTCTAAACCTCTCAGATGCATGCCTGGCCATGTTGCAGGCTCACTGTCCAGCAAGATTAATGACCATTTGTCTTAAACACCTGGCACATTGCCTGGCATGAAAGGGGCACTCAAAAGTAGTGGCTATTATGGTCATTATAACAAAAGCTAACCCCTTCAAGTGCAAAATTATATCAACTTACATGGAAAACTAGATAAAATGCATCGCATACTCCTATACCTTCTTAAAAAAATATACTGAGTGTAATTTTATTCCTTTATTTATTTTGTATACATCATCATAAGAACATCATTTAATGTGTTGGGCACTAATATCTGCTTTCAGGGACTATAAGACATGTAGGGCGAATAGCCCCAAACTAGATAATATGTTGCTATCTTTATTTGATGTTGGTCTAAAATTAATATAATTTTTCTTTATAATTATATATATATATTATTTTTCTTTATAATTAATATAATTATTCTTTTTCTTCTCAAAAGGTTGTTAACTATCACTTTTTGCCTTTGTCATTATAACTGTCTTTTGTAAAATCCACTCACTCCTGTGTTCATTGGTATGCAGTGAAATGAACAGCAAAATAACCAAAACCAAGCTTTGCTGAATGCTGTAGGAACACAGAGCTGATAGGCATTGAGTAAGAACTTGTAAATACTGGTCACTAACTATAAAAAGGGGTTTTGGACATCTACACAGTTAAACTGTACTGAAGAGAACAGAAACAGAGCTTGCCAGAATTATGTGTAAACACAGAGCAAAAAGATGCTGAGTAAGAATTTACAAACAATGGTCAGGAACTTTATGTCCTGCTGTAACTTTATGTCCTTCAGCCAACTAACCTGTGCTCAGGAAAACAACAGAAAGTACCAAACAGGTTAGAGGTGCGTGTGTGAATTAAGAGCCTAGACATTGAGTGAGAACTTAGTTGTGGTCAAGGTGGCAGTCATGAATTGTGGCAGCTGTTTCAGTTATCCAGAGGTGATTTTCTTGGTCTCTTCTCAGCTTTGTCTGATTTAAGGGAGGTCTGCAGGCAAGGGACACCTGATGAGTGGGTGTTTTTGCAGTTTCTTTCATGAGACACAATCATGGCAAAGACGCAAGTCCACCATGTGGGATGAGCCCAGCCATCCAGGCTGTAATCCTCTGAGGGGTGTGTCCCTGGATAATTGGGCTCCGAGGGCACAAGTAGAAATCGTTGTCATTTCCAAGCAAGTATGTAATCGGTTTTTGAGGCTGGTGAGAGTTGGATCAGCTTTCAAATGTTCTGATCAAAGTCAGTCTTTGTCCTCAAAGCCAAAGATCCCCGAAGACATTAAAGGCCCTTGGAAACCCCTCAGCCCTGGGCCAGTTGTCTTCAGCACATGTTTAAGCAGTAGTCAGACACACTTAAGCAACCAGTGCCTAACTTCTCTTCAACCCCAAGAAGTGCCATCCACAGAACTTCTAGTTAAAATGATAATGTAGGATAGGCTCCTCAAGGAGCCCTAGTGTTGAGCAGGGACCACTGGTTAGATAATGGTTGGTTTCTCCTTGTCATTGCTTTGCCTTTTGGTAAAGCTGGGAAGGGCTTGTGTCCTTTGCCTCAGAAGCCTCAGGAGTTTTCACTGGCCAAAATGCTACTAAGAAATCCTTTCTGCTGTCTCTATAGGAGACAGAGATTTTAGGTTACTTCAGGTGATGAGGCAGAATAGGGGAAGGTTATTGAGAAAGTTTATTCTTACTTTGTTTGATGCAATTATAATTCAAAAGATATATAAGCACCATTAAAGCAAGAATGCTTTCTATCTTGTTTACACTTGTATTCCTTGTGCCCAGAATGGAGTATATGCTCAAAAAACTTTTGAATGAAGTAATGAATTTCTACTGAGATTGAAGGATATAAGAAGTCCATGTAAAAATTCTCAAAACATTCTGGGAAACCCTGCTTAATTCATTATAGGATTGGAGTAGGAAGGGGCTAAAAGCTTTCTTGAGCTTCTAAGAGGTCCTGACAGTTACTCATCCTTATGGTAAGTCATTGAAGTATCCATCCAGTTTTTGAAGTTTTTGTAAACAGTTAAAGAAACAAAATTGATTCTAGGAGTCAGTTATTTCTGTATTAAAACAGAAGGTTCAACAACCAAACATTAATGCTGTAGTTCAGTGGCAATAAACTTTGATATTTAAAGGAAATGCAAATATGAAAACATCAAGTATTCCATAATTGTATTCTATTTTTAATTTTAATAAAAATATGGAAATGGTGTTTCATCTGATTCACCACAAAAGATATTACAATAATCTAATATGATAATTACAAAAGAATGAATCAGAATCTTGGCTTCCATTAGTGAACAGATATTATGTAGTAGGTATTCCAAAAGAAGAAGAAAAAAAAAGCCAGGAGAAAAAATCTGTTGACAGAGAGAGTGACATCAGAAGTTTAAATACATGCTAAAAATTGAAATTTAAAAAGAATCCCTGAGTTTTACCCTAAAGCTATATTTCCTAGAAATCTTATTGCATTAACATTATCTGAGTATTTGTTAAAGACACATTCCCAGGCCCCACCCTATGCCAAATCAATCTGAATTTCCAGAAGTCAACTCTGAGCATTGAATAGTTACTATACTCTCCAGGTGATTTTGATGCAGAGCTAGTTTTGGAAATGAACACTAGACTGTCAGTCTTCACAATATAGCTTTCTTTTTTTTTCTTTGTTTTTTCTTTTCATTGATCAAGATCAGCTTCCTTCTGGACACATTCTGTAATTTGTTTTATATTAGCAAAATTTCTGTGCTTCCTTTTATCTCCTAACTTCTTATCTTCTTATGGCATTTAATCAATGTGTTATGGAATTATGAAATTGAATTGGTAGAAGAATAGAGAAAAGGCAGCACAATATTTTAGTTCTCTCCACATTGTATCTTTAGATTTTGCTCTGTTCAAGTATTCTGTCACACAGAACAATAGACAGAGTTATATTCAAATGTAAATCTGTATTAACTCCCATCTCTGACATGAAAGATCCTAGGATACAGTTTTTTGGGGGAGGATATCTCAACTCATTTAGATTGAGCCTGAAGATTTTTCTTATAAGCTTGACATGTAAATCATGACCCAAGCTTTAGACAGGTTTTTTTTGTTGTTGTTGTTATTTTTTTTCAGTATATGAAATTTATTGTCAAATTGGTTTCCATACAATACCCAGTGCTCATCCCAAAAGGTGCCCTCCTCAATACCCATCACCCACCCTCCCCTCCCTCCAACCCCCCCCCCAATCAGCCCTCAGTTTGTTCTCAGTGGTTTTTTTTTGTTGTTTTTTTTTTTTAATTTTTTTTTCAACGTTTATTTATTTTTGGGACAGAGAGAGACAGAACATGAACGGGGGAGGGGCAGAGAGAGAGGGAGACACAGAATCGGAAACAGGCTCCAGGCTCTGAGCCGTCAGCCCAGAGCCTGACGCGGGGCTCGAACCCATGTACCGCGAGATCATGACCTGGCTGAAGTCGGACGCTTAACCGACTGCGCCACCCAGGCGCCCCTGTTCTCAGTTTTTAAGAGTCTCTTATGCTTTGGCTCTCTCCCACTCTGTTAAGTTTCTCAGGATCCACATAAGAGTGAAACCATATGGTATCTGTCTTTCTCTGTATGGCTTATTTCACTTAACATCACACTCTCCAGTTCCATCCACGTTGCTACAAAGGGCCATATTTCATTCTTTCTCATTGCCACGTAGTACTCCATTGTGTATATAACCCACAATTTCTTTATCCATTCATCAGTTGATGGACATTTAGGCTCTTTCCATCATTTGGCTGTTGTTGAGAGTGCTGCTATAAACATTGGGGTACAAGTGCCCCTATGCATCAGTACTCCTGTATCCCTTGAGTAAATTCCTAGCAGTGCTACTGCTGGGTCATAGGGTAGGTCTATTTTTAATTTTTTGAGGAACCTCCACACTGTTTTCCAGAGTGGCTGCACCAGTTTGCATTCCCACCAACAGTGCAAGAGGGTTCCCGTTTCTCCACATCCTCTCTGGCATCTATAGTCTCCTGATTTGTTCATTTTGGCCACTCTGACTGGTGTGAGGTGATATCTGAGTGTGGTTTTGATTTGTATTTCCCTGATGAGGAGCGATGTTGAGCATCTTTTCATGTGCCTGTTGGCCATCCGGATTAGACAGGTTTAATTAACATTGAGAACCTAGACTTAGGACAAGATTTTGGTTCAAATCCCAGCTGTGACACTGTGATTTTAGAAAAAAATCGCTTAATTTTTAATTAATTTTAATTACGATTTAGAAAAGTTGCCTTCACTTCTCCACATTAGATTTCATCATCAAGTGAAGATACAGTGTCTCATATGGAATAATAATAATAATAATAATAATAGCTAATAATCATTAGGTACTATATTAAATGGAAGGTAAGTAGGAAAACAAAATAGTGTCTCATCCATTAAAGAAATATTGCTGATCATGTAACTGCCACAGTTTTTAAATTTAATAGGGAGTAAATTGAGTGTCACATCTGCAGAAAGAAAGACAAACTGATGATTCTAGTAAAATATATTTTTAAAATTTTTATTTTTCAAAAAAAGGTTTTTAAGTTTATTGATTTATTTTGATAGAGAGTATGTGTGAACAGTAGAGGGGCAGAGAGAGGGGGAGAGGGAAAATCCCAAGGAGACTCCTCACTGTCAACACAGAACCTGACATGGGACTTGATCCCATGAACCATGAGATCATGACCTGAGCCAAAATCAAGAGTCAGACACTTAACTGACTGAGCCTCGGTCCCCCAGTTCTAGTAAAATATCTTTTCAGAATCATATCAAAAGAAAGGTAACAAAACTTGGATATCCTTGTTTCAAAAATCAACAATACCATTTTATTAAACATCTATGTGGAGTTGAAGAAGTTATCTCTTGACTGGAAGATTGTATTTTCCAGCAGTGCCTGCAATATTATTTCCCATCCCACGTGCTTTAAAGAAAAAACAAAAACAAACAAACAAAAAAACACCTTGCTATATTCCCGTTAGGAGATGGAGTTTATTTCCCTTCCTCTTAAACTGGATAGACCTTTATGACTAGCTCAATGAATACAGGTCAGCAGGTGGCACAGAAAGAGACTTCTGACGCCATGTTGTAAAAGGCAGTCCAGTTTTCTCCTAGGTCTGACTCTTAGGATTTCTGCCTTTGGAATTTCTCATTGCATGAGAAAACCAAGGCCACACGGAGAGACCCATGCAGAGGGAAACCCAGGGTTCCCAGCCTTCAACCCCAGCTATGCTCCCAACTGACAGCCACCAAAAACCAGTTGATTAAGCCAACTTAGAAACGTGTCCTCTTGCTCTCAGTCAAGGCACCCCAGCAGATGCCAAGCCCTGCCCAAACTGTACCTTTCTAAGCTAACAGAATAGTTGTTTTGTTTTAATTCACTACGTTTTGGAGTGGTTTTTTATGAATCAAAAGATTTTCAGAAGAGTACATTACTGAATTCTTTAGAACTTTAGTATTGATATAAATGTTTACTATTGATATAAATCAATACTACATGTCAGCATTTATTTAATGACCATGTGAGTTATTAGGGTGGAGAAACAGGCATCCAATTCAACTAAAAAAAATGTTATTCAAAGCAGTGCTAGGATTCCTGCTCGGATTTGTATATTTATAGAATCTGTATATTGTAAGAATGCTTTTCCTCCCTCTCTTTTTATTAGATGTTGAATAAATGAATGAAAGAATGAATACTGAAGATAGCCTAGTGTATGATTCTATTTGGGGTAAACCTTAGGAATAATGAAGAGATTAGGGAATTACTCACAAAACTCTGATAATAGATGAGTTGTTTGAGATTTAAGCCAATCACAAGATGTAGCACATATAGGACCCAGATCTTGGTTTTGTTCGTCTTTATCAGTTTCTGGTCTTCCTTCAATCCTCATCATTAAGGCTACTTTCTCTAGGAAGCTTTTGAACCCTGAAGATGGTCAAATCTGCTTTCTATATGTCCTATAGCTCCATGCAGCTTCCTTCTGTAATGCTTATCACACCTGGCCTAAGGTGCTTTCAACATGAGGCCATGTCTTTCTGGGTTGCTTCTCCACCACCAGCACACAGTATTGTAACCACTACACTGGGGCTATTCATTGGTTTTAATTACAAGAAATTGCTCTAGGACACATTGTGTTTGTGTTTCTCATTGGTTTTAGCATTTTACCTTTTTTGGCCATGAGTTTCTTTCATTTAGCATTATTAGATGGTTAGAGATTTTATAAATTCCCTATCTACTCCTCCAGAGTAAGTACAACCAGTGGGAGAATGGGGCTTACTCACAAATATAAAATTATATTATCTGATTAAGTAATAGAATAAAAAAATGACAACTAACCTGATTCTCTTAAGTGTCTCTGTGGACACGTGCTTGGAGAACACATGTGTTTATTATCCCTTATTTTATCTTACCCCACCTGCCTTCTCTCTCTGCCTAATTCCTATCTGTTTTTTGTATCTCAGCAGGGCTATCACTTCAGACAATTTGCACTTAGGCTGTGTAAATGAAAACTTCATTCTCAGTGTCAAGTACAGTGGTGTCTAACACATGATAGGAGATCAGTAAATGTTGTTGAATTAATGAATGACCGAATGAACAAAGGAATATTGGAAAGATTTGATGTAGGATCTTATTCAGGGGAAAGATCAGGAAAACAGGAGGGAATCAATCCCAAAACTATTTTATGTTTTTTGACATTTAAGCTGGTCAAAAGAGGCAGCACACCTAGCACTCAGAAATTGGTTTCTAAATACCATTCTCCAATAAAATGAAGGAGGAATCCTTGGAGAAATGACTGATTCTAGGACTGGGACAGGGCAAATACGGATGAGTCTGGAGCATCATGTAGTGTCAGAGAGTAAGGAAGTACTCATGTGGCCATAAGTGTGGGCTGAACTAAGTGACTCTCATATAACAGAAAGAGTATGGAAAGGGAAAGAAGAAACTTCACAGATAATACCTTAACCAAGCACTTACGATTAATATCACAAGGAATACATATTTTGTTATCTTGGCCTCTCTGACACGATCAATGAAAAGGGTACCACTTCAGGGATATTCTTCCTCCAAGATCCCTAACCTCTATCTAATTGTGAGAGAACAGCTAACTTAGATTGGGGGGCAGTGTAAGAAATACCTGGCCAGTGTATTTGAAAGTATCCAGGTCATGAGAACAAGGAAATACAGAGAAGCTGTTAAAAAATCAGAAGAGACCAAGGAGAACTAATAACGAAATGCAGTGTAGTGTCCTGAACCAGGAAAGATATTAGTGGAGAAAACTGGTAAAATCTGAATAATTTTATACTTTAATTTTATTGCAATAATGTTAAATTTCTTAATTTTGACAAATGGACTGTGGTTATAAAATTGATAACGCCAGGAGAAAACAGGATAGGGTATATGGGAACTATTTGTACAACTTTGCAGATTTTCTGTATATCTAAATTTATTTCAAAATTTAGTTAAAGAAAAAAAGATTCCAACAAAGCTTGGCTACAGTGTCCATTTAGGAGTATGGGCGGTGGGGAGGAAGGAGGCTGGTCTGATTTGAAGTCTGTGAAATCTTTCTCCTCCAGCAGTGCATATATAATGCTACCCTTATCTGCATAGTGTTTTAAATTGTATAGAAGGATTTCACACCCTTAGACTCACTTGTCCCTCTCCATCTAGAGAAAGGATAGTCCAGGAAGATGCTTAAGTTCATAGGGGACTAAAGTCAGCTTCTCGTCAAGACCTTACATTAAAACGAGTAATCTCACATTTAATGCTTGGGATTTGGCATCTGTAGAGACCAAAGTGTGGACTCTGAAATAAACTGATCTGGAAGAAGACTGTGACATCATTAATTAATACACACTAAGGAAAGAATCTGACAAGGGTGGCAGATGGATACGAAAACATTATGAATGTGTCAGCATGTTTGCAGGAGGCACCAGAGGGATATATATATATATACACACATATATACATATATATATATACATATATACATATATATATATGTATGTGTATATATATATATATATATATATATATATGCCTAAGCTGTGTCTCATAAAGCTGGTCAGTGGGATGTTCCTTTGGTAGAGATGATGCTTCAAGCTATTATAGTTCCTTTGCTGGATCTGTTCTGTCTCAACAAGTAATTAAGGCACAAAGAAAGGAAAATGATTACCCATGTAGTCAGTCCTGTGGTAGATAATTTAAAACCGTTATGTTTTTGAATTCTCTCAAAACATTATGAAGTAGACATTATTGCTCCCAGTTACAGATCTGTACAGAAATTAAGAAACAAGCCTGGTTACATAGTAAGTAGCAGAGCTGGGATTCAAATCCAGGTGTGGCTCATGCTCTGGCCCATTTCATTCCAGCCCCACTTGGTAAGTACACGGGGAGATGCCTCTCAGCCCCACTGTGCTCTTTAACCATCCAACCTGATGGTAGTATGTTGGGAACTCCTGGCAAAAACTGGATGACCGCTCTGGGATTGCATTATGGAGCACTCATTGCTTAAAGGCAGAAACCCCATTTACTTTTTGAAGACAACAAGCTGTGTATTGAATGGACAAGCACTGTTGAGTGGCCTCCCCAATATCCATTTCCCCTTCTCTTGTTAATTCCCCTGATATTCAACATTAATGCCAACCCTACCCAGCCCAAGCCCTCTTGGCTAAAGCTGACCCCACCCCTGGCCTTGAAGGCAGGACATGTGATTCAAATTAATGTGACCCTGCTGTCTGGCCCCAGAGTTTGGTGGAGGGATGGGCATGCTGGCAAAATTGGGTCAAAGAGCATGAGGATTCATTTGCTGGGAGCCTCTGGGAAATATGCCTCTTAGCTCTTCTGAGAGGATTTTAGAGAAATTCTTTCCTTTCTTCTGTGACAGGAAAGAAGAAACATGTAGCACAGGGTATGGATGTGGAAGCATCATAGCAGATCACTTTGCCATGGTGAAGGGGAGTCAGCCCTTGGGGAAAGTTGTGTGTGGATCAGACAAGTTGGAATAAACCAAACCTTGTTGTTCCCACATTCCTAATGAGCTAATCAATCTCTTTTATGACTTAATCCAGTTTGTGTTATTTTTTCCCTCATTTTTAAATCTTATTTACAACCGAAATCATCTTCACTGACAACTTCCAAATTAAATTTTATGTTCGTTAGCCAGTAAGTAGGGTAACCATATAATTTCCTATAAAACCATAACTTTTTTCAGAGACTATGAGCTATTAATAATTATAGAGGTGCAACAGGTGTGAACTAGGACCATCATGGACAAACTGAGATGTGTGGTCCCTCTACCCCTGAGGTATATGCTGCTTGCAGTTCTGTCTGGGAATAAGCCGTGAGACTTTTTGCAGTTGATTCTATATCTCTGGGTACCAGTTTTTCAATATGTGAAATGAAATGCGACATTCCATGAGCGTACGTGGTTTGTCTCTAGTCTGTAATATTCTGAGCTCAGTGCTGGAGTGGGATTCTCAAGGATGGAATGTTCCTTAGGGCAGAGATAGTAATACTAATAACAATAATAGTAGCCAGTATTACTTAGCTATTGATGCAGAAATGCTGCATGTCTAACAGCCACAAAAATCTCAGTGGTTTACATTAACATTTATCGTTCTTGCTGATGACCCTGCAGGTTTGGTTGATCTCAGCTGTGCTTGCTTGGCCAGGCTGAACTGCAGACTTTGCCTTGGGCTCAGAATGCTCCATCTGTGTGCATTCTTGTACACAAGCAGAAAGAGCAATGAACACTTGGCACATGCTCTTTTAACCGTACAGGATGGACGTTCCAAGATGCTAAGATAAACCAAGAACATTTAACACCTTAGGTCTGACATCTGTTACTCACATTCTTTTGGCTACAGTGAGTCGTATTGCTGACCAAGCTCAGTAATACTGGAGCAAGGCCATACACTTTACTCCAAGAAGGAGACGCTGAAAAATCACATAGTGAAGGACTTAATTATATAAATCCATGAATAGGGTAGAAATGAAGATTTGGTTACAATAATCCAACCTAAAATCCACCATGCATTGGACACTGAGTGACCAGGCACTTAAAATACATTGTATCATTAATCTTCACAACACTTTCATGGGACACATGTTAATATTTGCTTGTTGGAGGAGTGTTTCCCTAGTGTGTGCCTGTTGGGCTAAACACAGTGGTTCCTTTGTAAGAGTTCTGATATTTAGTTACCTGGAAAGCAGGCAAAGCAGCTGGAGGACTCTGTTAGGCATGAAGAGGTAGCTGGAGTTATTTCTTAAACTCATGTAAGCAAGATGTACATTTGATCCCAGAGCAGCCAGTGAACAGGAGAGCCTTGGTTTAGGTTAGAAGAGAACTTCCAGTATGGACGCTCCCTCTCCTTCTCCAATTCCCTGACCTCATCAACCGTGGGCCTCACCTTTCAGTATTACTTCCTATATGTCAGTGTTAAACCTTGTCCCTTCCTGTCCCCCTAGCACAGGCACAAACACTATGGCAGCTACACAGGCTTAGCACACTGAATGTTTCCACACTGGATTTTGCTATTCTACCATTTTCATAAAACTATTACACGAATATTCAGGAACCACCAATGAACAAAATTAAAACTGTAAAAGACTGTAATATACAAAAATCGTAAGATACTACATTTGATGTCTAAGTGTTCTAATGACAGGATTACGAGCAACAAGGAAAAAGTTGAATGGGGGGAAAACTGGGACAAGAGTGACTTCCAGTCAATGTTCAGTTCCCTCCACTTCTTACAGATTCCTAAGACCATTTTGATGTCATAAACTTAGAGCCCTAAACTGAGTCTTTTGCCAAGCAAGTATCTTTTAAAGGAATGAATAAAACCTTTTTCTTCCTATTTAACAAATACTGCCCTCCAACAATTATAAATGTCAAGACACATAATTCTATTTCATTTAATTCTTGCTGAATATTTACTATAAGCCAGTCAAGAAGCTAAATGCAAGTGACAACCTTGGGTCAGGGTTATACACAGTCCAGTGTAGAAATAGCACATATATACAGATATAACCTTAATGAGATGTTGACAGTGCTTTATTTAACTTATGAACAAATTTTATGAAACATGGAAGAGAGAGGAATTAATTCTTATAGAGGCAGGAGCAGAAAGAGTAGGGGTGCCATTCAATCTCAGCCTTGAAAACTAAGAACAGTAAAAAGGACAATTTGGGACGAGTTTCAGAATTTAAAATATCACAGAGAAATAAAAACACAAACCATCTCCCTCAGAGCCCCCATGCCCTGCTTAGCTGCCTCAGGTACTGTCCTGGGATAACGAGGTTTACAAGTTAAAACGTCTCTCCCCAAAAGGTATGTTGAAGTTTTAACCCCTACCATCTCAGAATGACTATATTTGGAAATACGGTCTTAGCGGAAGTAATCGGGTTTAACTGAAGTCATTAGTGTGGTGTCCTTATAGAAAGGAGGATTTGGACACAGGCAGACATGCTCAGGGAAGACGGTGGGAAGGGGCTCAGGGAGAACCCATGGGAACAAGGAGGATTGATGAGTGACACGTCTGTAACACAAGGAAGGAACAGCGAAGAAGCCGACAAACCAGAAGTTAGAGGCAAGGGAGGGTTCCCCTACGGCTTTCAGAGGGGGCATGGCACTGCTGACACACTGATTTTGGGGTCTAGTCCCCAGAACTGGGAGACGACAAGCTGCTGTTGTTTTAAGATGCCCAGTTTGTGGTACTTTCTTAGGGCAGCCCTAGGAAACGAACACAGGGAGTTAAGAAGTTGCTGTCAGTTAGGGTTCTAGACTGGCCACCCCTGTCTCAAACACACTGGCTTTCATTTTATGCTTCTGCTCCGGGTTCTGTGTGAGAAGTGGGGTTCTTTCATAGGGTAGACACGAAAACCACAGTTCTACAGCTTGGGAGTGTGTCAGTTGGACATTTTCCGTTGCGAATCCCCAAAGCCTCAGTCACATGCCTTGAGTAACCGAGAGGATTTAGGACCTGTATGATTCTAAAAGTCTGGAGGGGGTGTGAGGTTCGGTGCAGTTTGACAGAGACGTTGATCAAGGTTCTCGACTCTGCTTCTGTGCAGTGTCCTGTGAAGTTGTCACGTAAGGGTTTCCTCCTTGGGCTGGCTCCTCCTTTTAAGGTTGCAAAACGGTGCCATAGTTTGGCTCTACTCCACAGCATGGTAGGCAGAGGAGGGAGAACAGCTCTGCCCAGGTGTCCCGGGCATGGTTTTGAGGTTCTCACTGATTCCTTGAGCCTGCACTGATGACTTAGGCCTGTGTTCTGGCCAACTGTGACGGGAGGGAAGGATTTGCCCTGATTGTCTTAGCCCACTGTTTCCATGAACCTTGCTACCTAACAAAGCACCCCAAAATGTAGTGGCTCAAAACCAGAACAGCATATGCGTTTGTGATTCTGTGGGCCAGGAACTTGGGCAGGACTGAGGTGGGATGGCTCACTATCTTCCACGTGGTGTTGGTTCACTGTCTTCCATGTGGTGGGTCCAGTTACACAGTTAGAGTCACTTGGCAAGTCAGCTCGGGGTTGGCTGGCCTGGAGGGTGTCTGTCACAGACGTGCTGCTTGTCTGGGCCACCTGGGTTCTCCTGTCTTGGGTGTGTTTCCCCAGAAAGCCAGCTTGGCTTACTCATTCTCTCTTCCTCTCTCTCTCTCTCTCTCTCTCACACACACACACACACACACACACACACACACACACACACACAGCATTCCATGAGGGTGAGAACAGAAACTGTAAGGACTCTTGACTTGGAAACTTGAGACCTGTGTGATGTAATTTCTGTCACATTATATTGAACAAAGCAAGTCCTCACCTTGTGATGGAACATCTGTAAGAATTTGTGATGTTTAAAATCTATCACACCACCCTTCCAGCTGGAGGACGGGGACCCAAGTCACCCAACCATATAGCCCCTGAACAGAGTGGACATTAGGGAGAAAACTGGCTAGCAGCTGGAGAGGAGTCCAAAAGGTAGATGGAAATGAGGTTGTGGGGAGCTTATGTATGCCTTGCTAGGGAGACTTTATTTTCAAGGCCTGTGGTTCTCATTCTTTCTTCTGTGACAAAATAATGAATGATTCTGATGCATTCCAGTTAGTAAACATGAGTCACCATGGTTGGTTTTCTCAACCTGCAGAGTGGGCATGAGTAATGTTTCCTACAGGGGCTGCACGAAACCTTCCTTCCTCTTGGGGAGTGGGCCTGCCTTGGTTGTAACTCACAGTTCCAGGCAATGGGGAGCCACTGATGTCTTGTTCCCAACTGAAGGGCAGATTTTCTGCTCTGAGATTCAGTCTTAAGGTGCTTTTTAAACAGCTCTGAGCTATACTCACACCCTCCTTCACTTCCCCCAGTGTGCACATATGCTACTCGTGAGGGATTTTCTTATATCTAAGAGCACACTATTCCCAGAAGTAACATTTCTTACTGCTGGCCTAGTCCGTGGAACCCAGTCCACTCCTTGGTGCTCACACACCATTCTCATTCATTGCCATGGAACTTTTTTTTCTTTTTTCTTTCTTTCTTTTTTTTCTTTTCGGACCTTAACCAGAACAGCCCAGTCCACCCAGTGTTTGTACATCAACCAGGAGACTTGGTACCATCTAGTTCTCTTTCCTCTGAGAAGTCTTCTATAAGCGTCCTGCAACAATCATCCTACTGATACAATCTCCAATGACTGGAAATAAGCATGAATATACTGACAAGGGAAGGGTAATGTATCTGTAGCATCTGAGCTGCAAATCAGTGAGTGTCCTCCTATGTGAATATATTTATCTCTGCTGCTAGGCTGTACACAAGTTGTAAAGGAAATATGGGATTTACCTTGTTTATGGTGAAAATAAATCTCCATTGAATAAGTGAATTAAGGATGGATAAATAAACAAGATAACCCTGTGCTCATCCCTCTAAATGGATTGGTTGAGTAACATGAAAAAGTTCCTTGTTGGATGACTCAAGAGTCCTGGATCCCAGGAAGGCACCAGTGAGAGTTGACATCAGGCACCTTAAACTTGGATCCTCCCATACACTGGGGGAAGATATCTGAGCCCAGAGGAAGCGTTTGAAAGAGTTGAGAACTTTTCTCTTAAACTGAGTAGGAATAGCATTATGAGGAATATTTGGGGGACTAGGACAGAGCCAGGGAGAAGATCAGGGAGAGGGGATGGAAGAACTGAACAGGGAAGAGGGAAGCCCTCCATTAGTTCCCCTTGGGCCTCTCCAAATTGAATCCTGATGCAGACTATGAGTCTGGAGTTCTCTCTTGTCCAGCAAGGGAGCGGATGCAGAATTGAATACGAGAGAAGTTAATGTCCAGGAGGAAACAAGAGCCCTGAACAGGAGTTTCATCTCCATGTTTATTGAGTACACAAGATAATACTCACGTGGTGAGCATGTAGAAAATAAGATCTTACACACGTGAATGTGAAGAAAACAATCACACAGTAATTATTAACTTGTGTGTGTAAGAAGCAAAAGATCTGGGGGGCAAGTGGAGTTTGTGATCAAAGTATAATTGTACATTGGCATCAAATGGAAAGTAATTTCCTGCAGGTGATATAACAAGTTACTCGTGATCCCATTACAAAATCTCGCTAGCTAACCTTGGGTGCTTTTGCCCCATGGTGGTGACTTTCTGCCCTAAGCTTTTTTCTAACCCATTTATGTAAGTAGTACCTATTTCCCCACGAAATCCCATCCTGGTGCCTGCAACATTTTGTGCAGGGTTCTTGGCTGTGCCTCCCTGACCAGGAGTAGGTAGTTTACAAGGAAGACTTGAAGCCTTAAGTGTCTGTCCCTTAATTCTGTGGCTCCTGCAACCACTGTTCCATATGAGCAGCTCACTTCTTCTCCTGCATGCCATTGGAGACAGCCCTTGCTCACCTCCATTTGGCTAAAGGACCTGGGCTTTGGAAGAAACAGAGGCTATTTAAGTGAATTATTTAATTAGAACCAGGAGCAAGGGGCACTGTGCCATTGTCTGGCAGTCTAATCCCAGGACAGCTCCAGATGACTGGGATTATTTAATCTGCAGAATCCATTAACCTTTCAATGTGGGGATTGGAGGGCAACAGTAAATATTACAGAAAGTGATTAAGGGGTGTGGCCTAACCACAGTTTCAAGAGCAGCCCTTGGGCAGGGAGGACGCATCTGGGAGACAAGTGATAGAAGATGAGGAAGGAGGTACAGTGCAAGGTAGATCTGGGTGGCCCTCATACCTGCCCATCATGGACTTCTCACTTTCAATGCCCATTGGAATCTTCTGGGAATTTATGAAATGCCCATATCTGGGTTTAACCACGTCCTCCAGATTCTGATTAAATTGGTCTAGCTTGTGGCCTGGACATCAGAGTTAGGATGCTCCAGATGAGGAGGCTGAAGGGAATGGAGAGATTTTATCATTTCATAGTGGAGAGCGGGAGGGACCCCTACAGAGCACAGCTTCTCAGGTGAAGCACAGCCCAAGAGGGAAAGATACCTACATGGACTAGTGACAAAGAAAGGGCCATACATTTTATCTCTTGAGTTCCCAGGACAATTAATAGTCCCATTTACCACTCTTCTTTCCCTTACCAGTCATATGGCCTTGGTCAAGTGTTTTTTCCTCACCTGTAAGATGGGTATCATCGCCTAATCTATGTATTTCCTATTATTGCCATAAAAATCAGGGTTGATGAGGATGCTGTGCAAACAGTCTAGGATGGGAGAGAAGAAACAGCAGAGCTGCGTCTCCACTCCATGGCTTCCATTGAGCTTAGAATGAACTTCAAACTCTACTCAGACCCACAGACCCCACATGGTGGGGCTCTTGCCTACACCTCCAGGTTCAACACTTGCCATTCCCATCTGTGTTCACATGTTCTAGACACGCCGGCTTGTCTCTGCTCTGGGATACCGAGTTCTTCCTTCTTTCTGCAATTTCTGTCTCCTCCACCTGGATTGCAAGAGCCTACATATTCCAGTGTAACCTCATCTTTTCTTGTGGTTTTTATTATCGCAATGCACTCAACTAGCAGCAGGGTAGGCAGTGACTGCTCAGTATGGAATTAGAAGTATGGATTGTGACTGAAAAGGAAGGAGTTTATAGAAAAGATGCTGAGTGGGGAATGTGGAAGTGAAAACTTGATTTTTGTGTTGGAGGAGAGACTTGAGTATTTTTACTTCAGAGAGAGGAGCCAGCAGGAGGGAAACTTGTCATGTGGGGAAAGTCTGGTAATCAAGGGATCAAATTCCCCCAGCACTTTCTCCATGCAAAATCCCTTTGAAGAGATAAAACATGTGATTGATTCTTAAGGAATCTGGTTCTCACTTAGCTTCCTTTTTTCCCTATCACTTTATGGATTTCTATACTGTATCACAAATACTTCCTTATGCATCTGTGTGTGAACGGTGAGCTCAGTGAGCAGAGGGGGATAGATCTTCCTCATTATTGGATCCTAGTGCTGAATACAAAAAATGGTAAGTGACATGGGTGCCCTGGAGCAGCAGGAATCCACTCAATGAATGGAAGAAGGAACAATGGAAAAGAGGGAACAAGGCGGGAACATGGAGTGTGTTGATGCTGAAAGAAACTTCATGAGAGCTTCATGATTGGGAGGGAAGGAGCAGGAGCAAACACTATTTTTCTCTGCTCCCTCATAGTCCTTGTCTACATACTAGCATATTTTACAGAACTACAATCAAACATCTGCATAATTGGACATTTAGTTTTACCAAACAGTATTTTTTTAAAAAATTTTTTTAACATTTATTCATTTTTGAGACAGAGAGAGAGACAGAGCATGAACGGGGGAAGGTCAGAGAGAGAGGGAGACGCAGAATCTGAAACAGGCTCCAGGCTCTGAACTGTCAGCACAGAGCCTGACGCAGGGCTCCAACTCACAGACCGCGAGATCATGACCTGAGCCGAAGTCGGACGCCCAACCAACTGAGCCACCCAGGCGACCCGCCAAACACTATTTTGAACAACACCTTACACTGGCTCATATTCTTCATAATTATTGTGAGAACTGCACAACATTTTATCCAGTTAATGTGCTGCAATTTACATCACTGTCTTCACTGTCCCTGTTGTTGGACATTCAGGTTGTTTTCAATTTCTGCTATTACAGAGAATGCTACAGGGAGGAGCAGCATACAGAGGGATTGCCCTTCTCCTGAATTAGCTCCTCATCTAAATTACAGTGAGTGAAATTACTGGGTCAAAGGGCAGGAACCTTCTATGGTTTCAGTACCTACTACTGTGTTCCTGTTTTTTGTCCACAGTCATAAAGTCTCATCCATTTCACTGTAAACAATGGTGCTAGTGTTATTATTTTACCTTTCTTGACAAGTTAAGGATATAAAAACATACCTCATTATTTAATTTTAATTTGGTTACAAGATGAACATTTACCCCTATTTGCTTTCTATCTATATTTTGCATTATGTCATTTGCTATCAAGGGAGCATTTATTGATACTTCCACATTAGAATAAACTTTTTATATATTAAACATAATGATCCATTTCTATAACATTTGAATGAAATGCTTTTCATGCTGATTACTTTTTCACTGTGATTAGTTGGTTCTTGTACAGAAATTATCTTTTGATCCTTTTCTTTCAAAGATTCATAAATTAAAAAATTTTTAATGTTTATTTATTATTGACAGACAGAGAGAGACAGAGTATGAGCAGGGGAGGGGCAGAGAGGGAGAGACACAGAATCCAAAACGGGCTCCAGACTCTGAGCTGTCAGCACAGAGCCCAACGTGGGGCTCAAACTTGTGAACCACAAGATCATGACCTGAGCCGAAGTCGGAGGCTTAACCGATTGAGCCACCTAGGGGCCCCTATGATTTATAAGTTTAAATGCTGCCATCACCACCACCACCACCACCAACAACAACAACAACAAAAAGCTTATATGGGGCACCTGAGTGGCTCAGTTGGTTGAGCATCCAACTCTTGTGTTTTTTTTCATGTTTAAAAAAATTTTTTAAACATTTTATGTATGTATGTATGTATGTATGTACATATTCATTCATTCATCTATTTATTTACATCCAAGTTAGATATAGTGCAATAATGATTTCAGGAGTAGATTCCAGTGATTCATCCCCTATGTATAATACTCAGTGCTCATCCCAACAAGTGTCCTCCTTAATGCCCATCACCCATTTAGCCCACTCCCCACTCCCACAAGCCCTCCTGCAACCCTCAGTTCTCTGTATTTAAGTCTCTTATGTTTTGTCCCCCTCCTTGTTTTTATATTATTTTTGCTTCCCTTTCCTTATAGTCATCTGTTTTGTATCTTAAAATCCTCATATGAGTGAACTCATATGACATTTGCCTTTCTCTGGCTGACTAATTTGACTTAACATAAAACCCTCCAGTTCCATCCACGTAGTTACAAATGGTAAGATTTCATTGTTTTTGATTGCCGAATAATACTCCATTGTGTGTGTATACACACACACACACACACACACACACACACACACATCTTCTTTATCCATTCATCCATCGATGGGCATTTGGGCTCTTTCCATACTTTGGCTGTTGTCAATAGCTGAGTGTCCAACTCTTGATCTTAGCTCAGGTCATGATCTCACGGTTCATGGCTTCAAGCCCTGCATTGGGCTCTGAGCTGGCAGAGTGTAACCTGCTTGAGATTCTATCTCTGCCTCTCCCCCGCCTCAAAATAAATAAACTTAAAAAAAAATTTTTTTTTAACGTGCAAAAACTCTCAATCCTATTTTGTGCAATTTTTGGACAGTTCTTCCACTAATTTATAATTTTTAAACATACATTTTGAATATAACTTAATGTTTGCCCAAACGGATAATCCAGTGGCTGTTTACAGTCAATATGTAAGAGTTAGGGAACAAACTTGCTAAAACGAGCAGACAGGCCCTTGTCTTGAAGCTGTGTTGTTTTTACTGACAATGCATATTATTAGGTATAATAATTATGGCTATAGGGTTATGGGTTAATAATTAGGTTACAACCATTATGATGGTGGTGAGCATGATACAGATCATGAATAGAGAAAGGTTTATGCTCTGTTGGCTAGGATTGCCTTGTGATTTTCATGTGCCTTAGGCATTTTTGCTTTTATTTTATAACTGTGTGTAATAAAGGCAAATAAACCCAGGCTGGATTCATTACTACATGTTCATTTTCATTCTTAAAGTTTTTTTTTTTTACTTATTTGAAAATGAAAACATTTTTGTGGGCCACTAAGCTATGCCTGCTGTGTCTAATGGATATCAACCCTGTCCCACAGTCACCTCTTAGCACAAATTAGCTCTCTTTAGCTAAATTATTGGGTCTACTCTGTGCCTTTGCATTCAGTTCCTCAAATACACATTTTTACCTTATCATAACCATAGTATTTTTAACAATCATTACTTTTAAATATGTTCTAACAGCTGTTAAAGCTGATCTGTACCCCAAAGCTCTTCTTTTTAGGTCTCTGGACCACTTATTTTCTAAGTAAACTTTAGAACTCCTCTGTTTATCCCAAGAGAAAAATCCTCCTGAAGTTGCATTGTATTTGTAAGTTATCTCAAAGAGATAGGACATTTGTATAAAGACACGACAATGTGATGTTCCATTCCAGATTTAGGATAGCATGACCATGCTACAAAGAGGGTTCATGAGCAGTGGTGACAGAGGCAGGAAATAGGGGAAGAAGAGCCTGCAGTCTTCCGGGGTGAGCTCTGAACTAGGGGTGCTCAGTGAGGCTGGGACACGAGCTCCCATGAGTTAACATACTCCTAGCCTTGTAGGTCAAGTGCTAGTTTATTCTTTGCATTAGGGGAAAGGGGGTGCCCTTGGGCAAAGATTGAAAACCATCATTTAGCCGAACGTACCTTCTCCTAGGCGGATATTCTGAAGTGGCTGTAGCTTGGTAGCCCTTACTACCAGTCTTACATATAAGTTTAACAAATTTTTTTCCCAAAAAAAATTTGGGGGAGAAATTCTTATCTTTATTATCAAGCCCAGCCTGCAGCTCCCCCCCACCCCAAGCCTAGCCCACCCAAGGCAGACAGCTAGTAGGGGTCTGTATATGGGACAAGAAGAGGTACCAGTTCTACTCAAAATGTGTGCACTAACTGGACTGCGGACAGAGCCTAGACAATCTGGATGGAGGGTGGGTCCTGTGGGGTCATGCCCCCAGCTGCCGCTCCTGCCAGGACCACAGGAGCTTGTACCATCTGAGAGATGGGAGCCACGGGGACGCCCCCAGCGGCAAAACTGAACCAGGTGGCTCTGGGGCCAGCAGCTACAGTTTAGTGTTACCTTCCTTAATGCTGCTATTCAGCAGCTCAATGACTGGGGCTCTGCAGATGATGAGCAGTTTCGGTCCCAATGGGCCAGGGGAGGCTGCTCTGTCAGCCCTGGGGAGAGGGTTTCTACCTCCCAGATGTACTCCCCATCAGGCTGCTCGGCACCAGGATGTTTTGCAACCTCTGGCTGGTCTGCAGCATTTCCAGAACCACTGCTGGCCCCACTGTCACCTGCTCCCCAGGGCAGCACACCAGCAACTAAAACACATATAACATAGAATTCACTATTTAAATCATTTTAAGTGTACAGTTTAGCGATATTAAGTACATTCATGTTGTTGCACAACCATCACTGCTATCCATCTCTAGAACTCTTTTCATCTTGCAAAACTGAAACTTTGTATCCATCAAACAGTAACTTCCTATGAACTCCTCTTCCCAGCCCCTCACCATTCTAACTTTTCTTTCTCGCTTTCTTTCCTTTCTTTTCTTTCCTTTGCTTTCTTTTCTTTTCCTTCCTTCCTTCCTTCCTTCCTTCCTTCCTTCCTTCCTTCCTCTCTCTCTTTCTTTTATGTTCTTTTCTTTCTGTTATTTCCCCTTTTCTCTCATGCCCCATGCTTTGAAAACTACCATTCTACTCTACTACTAAGAATTCAGCTTTTTTCTGCTCAAGATTCCATATATAAGTGAGACCATGCAATACTTGTCTTTCTGAGTCTTGATCATTTCACTCAGCTTTATAATGTCCAGATTCATCCATATTTTTGCAAATGGCAAGGCTTCCTTTTTCTTAAAGGCTAAGTAATATTTTATTGTATATATGACCACATTTTCTTTATTCATCCATTGAAAGACATTTAGGTTGTTTCCATATCTTGCCTATTGTGAATAATTTTGCAGTGAATGAACATGAGAGTGCAAATACCTCTTTAAGGTAGCAATTTTATGTCCTTGGATATATATTCTAAGTGGGATTGCTGGATCATATGGTTGTTCTCTTTTTAATTTTTCAAGGAATATCCATACTGCTTTTCATAATGGCTGTATCAGTTAACATTCAGCAGTATATAGGGGTTCCCTTTTTTCCACATCCTTACCAAAACTTCTCTTTTCACTTTTTTATATTAGCCATCCTAACAGGTGTAAGGCAATATCACTTTGTGGTTTTCATTTGGTTTCCTGCTGATTAGTGACTCTGAACATCTTTTCACACACCTTTTGGCCATTTGTCTTCTTTGGGAACATGTCTGTTCAATCCTGCCCATTTTTATTTTTCAAGTGTTTTTTTTTTAAGTTTATTTATTTATTTTGAGAGACAGAGAAAGAGAGCATGAGCAGGGGAGGGGCAGAGAGAGAGAGAGGGAGAGAGAGAGAATCCTAAGCAGTCTCTGGACTGCCAGTGGAGAGCCTGATGTGGGGCTCAAACCCACAAACCATGAGATCGTGACCTAAGCTGAAATCTAGAGTCAGACGCTTAACTGACTAAACCACCTAGGCGCCCCACTTTGCCCATTTTTTAAATTGGGTTATTGGTTTTTTGCTACTGAGTTGTAAGAGTTCCTTATATGTTTTGGATATGAATCCCTCACTGAATGTATGATTTGCAAAAGTTTTCTCTCATTTTATAGATTGCTTATTCATTTTATTGACGTTCCCTTTACAGTGCAGAAACTTCAATTTGACATAGTCTCACTTGTGTTTTTGCTCTTGTTGACTATCCTTTTGGTGTCTGACCCACAAAATCACTGTCAAGACCAATGTCAAGGAGTTTTTCCCCATGTTTTCTTCTAGAAGTTTTACAGTTTTAGGTCTTAAGTTTAAGTCTAATCTTTTTTTGATTGGATTTTTGTATGTTGTGTAAGGTAGGGATCGAATTTCATACCTTTGCATGTGGATATCCAGTTTTCACAACATCGGTTACTGAAGAGGCTGTCCCCTTTCCCCGCTATGTATTCTTGGTACCTCTGTCAAAAATCATTTGACTGTGGAAACTTTGTGTTGTGTGGAGCAGTGTTAGCCCCACAGTCAGCCTTTTACGGGTCTTCAAGCCTTGAGTCTGTCTTTTCCTCAAGATGAATGATAAGCCAGACTTGTCCAAAGTGGAGAAGCTTGACAGGTCAAAATGGAAGAAAATGAAACTAAAGAAAAAAATACTCTTTCCTCAAAGGAAACTGTCTAGCAAGAGAAAGAGTTGTTGAAACATCATAAAATGGGGATCCTTGAAGAGCAAATTCAGCATTGCCTGAATGTTTGGTTTGGGGCTTGTTTTTTTTGGTAAACCTATGTGTTTGTAGAGATTGTAGGCACCTTCTGATGTCTTCTTACTTACCCTTACTCCTTGGCTAAGAGGTCAGGAGTAGCCAGTGTTCCCTTATGTTTGTTTTTAAAATTTCCATTGGTGCATAAACTCCAGCTGGCAAATGCTATCAATAATCTCAGCATCGATGACTTTTGTGTGTGAAGTTCTTTCATCCCCTACGGGATAAGCCACTTTTAACCTTCTGCATTGGGTGCCTCCATTGTTCCATAAACTTCATGATGTGGCATGTGTTTATAGCTTCTCACAGTTTATTTTCATTTCTAATGTACCCACAAAATAATAAACATAATCCAAAAATTATTTGTGCATGATTTTATTTCTGGGTTCTCTATTCTGTTCCATTGATCTATGTGTCTATTTTTATATCAATACCATACTGTTTTGATTACTATAGCTTTGTAATATAGTTCAAAAGCAGGAAGTGTGATGTCTCCAGCTTTGTTCTTTTTCCTGAAGATTGCTTTAGCTCTTTGAGTCTAATTTTGTTCCATTAAATTTTAAGATTTTTTTTCTAATTTTTGTTTCTATTTCTGTTAAAACTGCTATTGTAATTTGGACAAGTATTGAGTTGAATCTGTAGTTCATTTTGGCTGTATAGACATTTTTAAAAAAAATTTTACTCCACCATTATTTTTTTTAAGTTTATTTATTTATTTTCAGAGAGAAAAAGAGAGTACAAACAGGAGAAGGCCAGAGAGAGGGAGAGAGAGAGAATCCCAAGCATATTCTGCATTGATAGCTCAGAGCCCACTGTGGGGCTTGAACTCATGAACCATGAGATCATGACCTGAATGGAAACCAAGAGTCAGACGCTTGAGCCACCCAGGTGCCCTGGCACCCCGGATCGATAGACAATTTTTTTTTCTTTTTTTCTATTTTTGTTTTATTTAATTTACATCTAAGTTAGCATATAGTGCAACAATGATTTCAGTAGATTCCTTAATGCCCCTTACCCATTTATCCCATCCCCCCTCCCTTAACCCCTCCAGCAACCCTCTGTTCTCTATATTTAAGAGTCTCTTATGTTTTGTCCCTCTCCTTGTTTTTATATTATCTTTGCTTTCCCTTATGTTCATCTGTTTTGTATCTTAAATTCCACAAATGAGTGAAGTCATATGATATTTGTCTTTCTCTGACTAATTTCACTTAGCATAATAATACACTCTAGTTCTATCCACATAGTTGCAAATGGCAAGATTTCATTCTTTTTGATTGCCAAGTAATACTCCATTGTATATATATGTACCACATCTTCTTTATCCATTCATCCATCGATGGACATTTGGGTTCTTTCCATACTTTGGTTATTGTTGATAGTGCTGCTATAAACATTGGGGTGCATGTGCCCCTTTGAAACAGCACAGCTGTATCCCTTAGATAAAGACCTAGCAGTGCAATGTCTGGGTTGTAGGGTAGTTCTATTTTTAATTTTTTGAGGAACATCCATCCTGTTTTCCAGAGTGGCTGCAGCAGTTTGCATTCCCACCAACAGTGCAAAAGGGTTCCTCTTTCTCTGCATCCTCGCCAACATCTGTCATTGCCGGAGTTGTTAATGTTAGCCATTCTGACAAGTGTGAGGTGGTATCTCAGTGTGGTTTTGATTTGTATTTCCCTGATGATGAGTGATGTGGAGCATTTCTTCATGTGTCAGTTGGCCATCTGGATGTCTTCTTTGGAGAAGTGTCTATTCATGTCTTTTTCCCATTTCTTCACTGGATTATTTGTTTTTTGGGTGTTGAGTTGGATAAGTTCTTTAGAGATTTTAGATACTAACCCTTTATCTGATATATAATTTGCAAATGCCTTCTCCCATTCTGTTGGTTGCCTTTTAGTTTTTCTGATTGTTTCCTTCACTGTGCAGAAGCTTTTTTTTTTTTTTAATTTTTTTTTTCAACATTTATTTATTTTTGGGACAGAGAGAGACAGAGCATGAACAGGGGAGGGGCAGAGAGAGAGGGAGACACAGAATCGGAAACAGGCTCCAGGCTCCGAGCCATCAGCCCAGAGCCCGACGCAGGGCTCGAACTCGCGGATGGCGAGATCGTGACCTGGCTGAAGTCGGACGCTTAACCGACTGCGCCAACCAGGCGCCCCAGTGCAGAAGCTTTTTATGTTGATGAGGTCCCAATAGTTCATTTTTGCTAGACATTTTTAAAATATTAATTCTTTCAATCCATAAACATAGGATATCTGTTCATTTATTTGTGTCTTCCTCAATTCTTTTCATTAGTGTTTCACAGTTTTTAGTGTAGTTTTGTAGTTTAGTAGTTTCAATATCTTTTACCTATTTGGTTACATTTATTCCTAAGTATTTTATTCTTTTTGATGCTAGTGTACAGGGGATTTTTTTTTCTTAACATCTTTTTTGGGTAGTTTATTGTTAGAATATAGAAACACAATTGATTTTTGTGTATTGATTTTATATCCTGTATTTTTATTGAATTCATTTATCAGTTCTAACAGTTTTTTTGATGGAGTCTTTAGAGTTTTCTATATAAGATTATGTCATCTGCAAGCAAACAGTTTTACTTCTCACTTTCTGATTTGGATGCTTTTATTTATTTTACTTGAAATGCTCTGGCTATGAATTTCAGCACTATTTTGATTAGAAGTGCTGAAAGTGGGCACCTTTGTCTTGTTCCTGATAATAGATGAAAAGCTTTCAGCTTTTTGCCATTGAGTATCATGTAAATGACAGAGTGGGCTTGTCATACATGGCCTTTTTTTTATGTTGAGGTTGATTCCTCCTAATTTGAGAGTTTTTATCATGAAAGGATGTTGAATTTTGTCAAAAATTTTTCTGCATCTATTGAGATGATCATATGATTTTTAAAAACTATATGAATAAAGATTTCTTTTCTTTTTTTTTAATGTTTACTCATTTTTGAGAGAGACAGAGACAGAGTGCGAGCAGGGGAGGGGCAGAGAGAGAGGGAGACACAGACTCAAAAGCAGGCTCCAGGCTCTGAGCTGTCAGCACAGAGCCCATTGTGGGGCTTGAACTCATGAACTGTGAGATCGTGACCTGAGCCGAAGTTGGGCACTTAGCCAACTGAGCCACCCAGACACCCCTAAAGATTTCAATAAATACAATTACATAGACAATTATAAAATCTAGTTTTGTGGTAATAATGGTTTATAACTGAACTTTTTGTTTTCTACATGTTTTAGCAGGTCAATAAAACTTTTAAAAAGATTTTATTTTTAACTAATCTCTTCACCCAATGTGGGGTTCGAGCTCACAACCCTGAGATCAAGATCACATGCTTTACCAACTGAACCAGTCAGGCGCCCCTCAGATTAATAATTTTTATTTATTTGTTTATTTACATTTATTTATTTTTGATAGAGACAGAGCACAAGTCGGGGAGGGACAGAGAGAGAAGGAGACACAGAATCCGAAGCAGGCTCCAGGCTCCGAGCTGTCAGCACAGAGCCTGATGGATGCAGGACTCGAACTCACAAACCGTGAGATCATGACCTGACCCAAAGTCAGACGCTTAACTGACTGAGCCACCCAGGTGTCCCTTTACTTATTTTTTTAAAAAAGACACATTTATTCAGCATCGTGATCAGATTATTACATTTAGCAATCAATAGCATGGGTGCAAAAAAAAAACACTACATTAAAACCCTTTTTTGGAATGCTTTATACTTTCCGCAGAACAGAAACTAAAATAACCTCTTATGCAATTAGTCACAAATACAGCCCTTGAATTTTTGTCCATACACATGAGTATTGTCTAAAACATGTCTTCTTTGTAGCAGCTAGGCCCCACCACCACTGTGCTTGACTGAGCTCAAAACTCTGTTGTAACCTGTAGCTTCCCTGTCACTTCTCTGGCTCTCCTCTCCTGCTCAGCTCTGTTTCCTGGAAGTAATTAAAACCTTCTGCCACCCCCATAGCCACTGCTGCTGCTGGAACCACCATAGCCACCTTGGTTTCATGGTTTGGCAGAGTATTGGCCTCCACCACCATACGGGCCAGGGCTTCTGCCTCCAAAACTTCCTCCTCGTAGGGGCCCAAAATGTCAAGATTGATTGTTGTAATGGCCAAAATCATTATAGCTTCCACCACCTCCAGAGTTGCTTCCATCATTACCAAATCCGTTACAGCCATCCCCACTGCACCTATCCACCAGCACCTCGACTACCACCAAGGCCACCTCGCCCACCGAAGTTTCCTCCACGGCCGGAGTTGTCATTCCCACCAAAACCACCTCTATGGCCACCACCAAAATTTCCAGAACCACTTCGACCTCTTTGGCTGGATGAAGCACCAGCCATCTGTTGCTAAATAAAGGTTTCCTTACTTCACAGTTGTGGCCGTTCACAGTATGGTATTTCTGAATGACAGTCTTGTCTACAGAGTCATGGTTGCCAAATGTTAGAAAAGCAAAGCCTCTCCTTTTGCCACTGCCTCGGTCAGTCATGATTTCAATCACTTCAATTTTCCCATGCTGTTCAAAATAATCTTTTAGGTGATGTTTTTCAGTGTCTTCTTTAATGCTACTAACAAAAATCTTTTTCACAGTTAAGTGGGCACCAGGTCTTTGAGAATCTTCTCTCGAGACAGCCCTCTTTGGTTCTACAACTCTTCCATCCACCTTGTGTGGCCTTGCATTCGTGGCTGCGTCCACCTCTTCCACAGTGGCATGCACACGTGACAAACCCAAAGCCTCTGGAGCACTTGGTGTTGGGATCTCTCATTACCACACAGTCTGTAAGCATTCCCCACTGCTCAGAATGGCTCCTCAGAGTCTCATTGGTTGTTTCAAAGCTCAAACCTCCGATGAAAAGCTTCTGCAGCTGTTCAGGCTCTTTGGGAGACTCAGACTTAGACATGATGGCGGTAAGAGGGGAGACTTTCACGATGCTTACTCAGCGGCGTCCACGGGCAGAAAGACCAGATTAACAATTAAAAATTTTTATTTTTCTAAAAGCCAGTATTATTATAACAGTGTTTATCTCCACATTTGGCTTTTTTTTTTAAATAATTAAACAAACTAATACATTTAAAAGAATTGTTCCTGTATGCTTTTGGACGCACACATATCGGGATGCAATGTTGTGACATCAACAACCAAACTTTGCTGTTAAAGAAGAGGTTAAACTGGTATAAATTCAAATTAGATTATAACCTTCAGATGTTAAATGTAACCTGCATGGTAACCCCAAAGAAAACTACTGTAGATTGATTATACACAAAAGGAAATGTGAAATTACACATTTCATTTAAAATTTAATCACAAAAGAAGACAGTAATTCAGAAAATGAGCAACAGAAGAGTTATAAGGCATTTAGAAAACAACAAAATTATATAAGTAAGTTTTTCTCTTATCAGTAACTATTTTAAATAGAAGTGGATTGAACATTCCAACCAAAGGAGATTAGCTGAGTGGATAAAAACACATGATCCAACTATATGCTATCTACAAAAGATTCATTTTAGATCCCAAAACACAAATAGATTGAAAGTGAATATATGGAAAAATACTGCAGAAATAGTAACCAAAAGAGCAGGGATGTCTAAACTGATATCAGACAAATTATACATTATTTTTTAAATGCTTATTTATTTTTGAGAGAGTGTACATGCATGTGAGCAGGGGTGGGGGAAGGGCAGAGAGGGAGACAGGATCTGAAGTAGGCTCTGTGCTGTCAGCGCAGAGCGTGATGTAGGGCTCAAACTCATGAACCCTGAGATCCTGACCTCATGACTTGAGCCAAAGTCAGATGCTTTACTGACTGAGCCACCCAGGTGCTCCAAACCAAGTATACTTTATAAAGTTTCCAAAGAGACAAAGAAGAATATTACATGTTAATAAAATGCTCAGTACAGCAAATATATATAACAGTTGTAAATGTTTACATGTCTAATGACAGATCATCAAAATATGTGAAGTAAAAACTGACAGAATTCAAGGGAGCAATACTTCTGCAATAATAGTCCAAGACTTTACTGTACCACCACTCTCAGTGTAGATGCAACAACCAGACAGAAGATAAGTAAGCAAATAGAGGGCTTACTAGAATAAACTAAGGTAGATCTGACAGACATCCATAGAACACTCTACCCAAGAACAGCATACGTATTCTTCCCAAGTGCACTTAGAACATTTTCAGGGTAGACCATATGTTAGGCCTCCAATTAAGTCTCAGTAGCTTTAAGAAGACAGATACCGTGCAAAGTGTTTTCTCCAGTCACATCAGAATGAAGTTAAAAATCAATAACAAAAGAAAAACTGGAAAATTCACAAATTTGCTGAAATTAACATATCCTTAACCAACAAATGGGTCAAAATAGAAATCACAAGGGAAATTAGAAAATACTTAGAGGCGAATGAAAACACAACAAACTAAAATTTGGAACAGTGAGAACAGTGCTAAGGAACAAAGCTATAAATGCTTACATTAAAAAATGAGAGTGACATTAGCATCACGGTGGCATAAGACATTAGTCTTTTCTCTCTCCCTTTTTAAACAACTAATTAGACATTCATCCACAAGCAAAATATCTCAGTAAGAAGTGTTGGACCCAGTTTAATATGCCAAGAGACCTGGATAACTCTTGCCCACCAGTACATCTAAAAACAGGCAGACAGATTTTGGATCTCAGTAAAGATTTTAGAGTCAGCAAAACTGCTGCACCCCCCTCTCACTGGCCAAGAAAAAAAGCCTGGAGAATGCTGACCTGGAAAGATATCCTTGGGTGAGAGAGAACTTATAGAGGTTCAGCCTGCCTGAAGGGAGATTCTAGAACACCACTAGAGCAGGAAAGATACGAGTTTGGTCATAGTGGAGAAGGAAGAACTCTGCCAGAGCCACCCTTCCAACCAAAAGAGACACTGCACGGGGCCACACTGTTCATCCATGGTGACCTCTCCTGTGGAGGAGGTAGAAATTGGTGAGTTCCTGGCTACCTTACTTGTGTGGTGGTGACTAGAGAAATCTGTTTGTATCCAACAACATGCAGCCCACTGAGGTGAGACCTCATGACTAAGGGGAGGCAAAACAGAGTAAGAAGCAGATAAGAACATCAAAGTAATTCAGTTCCTGGTGACTACTTCAGGACTTCAGCATGAACTCTGCTGATAAGGCTCTGGAAGTACAACCACATTAAGATCTCCCCACTGGGTCCACAGGCACTCGTATGCCAACAGTGCTAACGCACACCTCCCAACATGCACACGCATGTGCACACACACACTCCGTGACAAGATCCTTGTGTGCTCCCAAGTGCAATGGTAATAGAGGTCCTGTAATCAGAGTACTCTCAGGAAAATGGAACAGGGCTATGGACAAGGGAGAAACCACCACTTTTTGGAAAACCAAAGAGAGGCATCCAGCAGCAAGCCTGGTGACTTCTAAGAACAAGAAAAGATGTAAAAGCTTAAGAATTCTGCCACAAGAGGAAGAAAAAAGAGTGGGGCAGATCTACTCATTCAAAAGCTGAGGAAAACCCACATATAGCAGCACCAATCAACAGTACCCCATATGAAGGCAACCAATAAAGATTTAAAGAAATGTCTACTACTTCAAGTAGCAATGTAAAAATATAAGGGACATGAAAAATCAAGGAAATATATCATCTCCAAAAGATATCAATAATCCTCAAGTAAAAGGTGTATAGTATGATCTAATAGATAAAGAACTCAAAATAGCTACTTTAAAAAAAACTCAACAAGCTAATGGGGCGTGTGGGTGGCTCAGTCGGTTAAGTGTCCGACTTCGGCTCAGGTCATGATCTCATGGTTTCTGAGTTGAGCTCTGCATGGGGCTCTGCATGCAGAGCTCCACGATCCAAGCCTGGAGCCTGCTTCAGATTCTATATCTCCCTCTCTGTCCTTCTCCCACTGGCACTCTGTGTTTATCTCTCTCAAAAATAAACATTTAGGGGCGCCTGGGTGGCGCAGTTGGTTAAGCGGCCGACTTCAGCCAGGTCACGATCTCGCGGTCCGGGAGTTCGAGCCCCGCGTCAGGCTCTGGGCTGATGGCTCAGAGCCTGGAGCCTGTTTCCGATTCTGTGTCTCCCTCTCTCTCTGTCCCTCCCCCATTCATGCTCTGTCTCTCTCTGTCCCAAAAATAAAAATAAAAACATTGAAAAAAAATTAAAAAAAAAATAAATAAACATTTAAAAAAATTAAATGCAACAATCTAAAAGAAGACTCAGACAATGCAATGAAACAGAAAAGAAAAAGATCAATCTGAGTTCTTTTTTTCTTAAACGTTTATTATTGAGAGACAGACACAGAGTGTGAGCAGGGGAGGGGGCAGAGAGAGGGGGAGACACAGAATCCGAAGCAGGCTCCAGGCTCTGAGCTGTCAGCACAGAGCCCGACATGGGACTTGAACTCACAAACTGTGAGATCGTGACCTGAGCCGAAGTCGGTCGCCTAACCAACTAAGCCACCCAGGCACCCCCTGAGTTCTTTATGAAAGAGAAATCATAAGAAGAACCAAACAAATTCTGGAGCTGAGGAATTCAATGAATGAGATGAAGAATGTGATACAATAAAATAGAATGAAGAAATAGAATAAAAGATGCAGCAGACAGCATCTGTATTAGAGTATACTAGATTAAAGAATAAATGACTTAAAGGACAGGAGTTTTGAAATGACACAGAAGAGAACAAAGAAAAAAAGAGCAGAGAAAGCCTCATGATCTAAGAGAACCCATCAAAAGGACAAATACCAAAACAATCAGGATTCCAGAAGGAGAAGAGAAGGAGAAGGGGCAGAAAGTTTATTTAAAGAAATAGCTGAGAACTTCCCAAACTTGGAGAAAGACTTGAATATCCAATTTCAGTGAAGCTAATAAATTACCATATTATCTAAATGCCAAAAGACCTTTCTCCAAAACACATTATAAGGAAACTGTTAAAAATCAAAGAGAAAGAAAGAATCCTAAACACACAGCCAGGGAAAAAAGTATAACCTCCAAAGAAACCCCCACTAGGCTATCAGTTGATTTCTCAGCAGAAACCCTTCAGGCCAAGAGAGAATGGAATGACATATTCAAAGTGTTGGAAAACTAAAACTGCAACTAGAATACTCTATTCAGTGAAGTTATTCTTCAGAGATGAAGAAGGAATGACTTTCCCAGATAAACAAAAGCTGAGGGAGAAATGCTGAAAGAAGTTCTCAAAGCTGACATGAAAAGACAATAATCAGCGACATGAAAACTTATGAAAGTACACAACACCCTGGTATAGGTGAAAAATATACAGGCCAGATTTAGAAACCTCTAAAATAGAATGGTTGGTCAGCCACTTAACTATAGAATAAAGGTTAAAAGAGTATTAAAAATAACTATAGTAACCACAATTTCTTAATGAATACACAACATAGAAAGTAAGTGTGACATAAAAAGAGGGGGGGTAAAAGGTGGAGCCTTTGTAGGAGATTGAAGATAAGTTGCTATCAGCATAAAATGGAACATTTTATCTGTAAAATGGACAGGAGAAGCAAAACATACCATCCTAGAATATCGACAGTTTACAGAGGTAGGCAGAAATAGAAAAAGAGCAATGCCAATACAAAACAAACAGAAAACAGTCAATAAGGCAAACATGGCATTACTAAGTCCTTACATATCAATAATTACCTAAATATAAATGGATTCAATTCACCAGTCAAAAGGCACAGAGTGGCTAGATGGATTGAAAAAAAAGAAAAAAACAAAACAAGATCCAACAATATACTACCTGCAAGAGACTTACTTCACTATTAAGGACACACATAATCTCAAAGTGAAGGTATGGAAAAATATATTCCATGCAGTGGTAACCAAAATAAAGCAAAGGTAGCTATACTTATATCAGAGAGTATAAACTTTTAAGCCAAAAACAATAATGAAACAAGATAAAAGGGTCAATTCATCAAGAAGATACAACAATTAATTATACACACTAGTATATACACATATACACAGTTAATATATACACATCCAATATCAGAGCACCTAAACATATTAAGCAAATACAAACATCTGAAGGGAGAAATGGACAACAATACCATATGAGTGGAACTTTAATACTCCACTTTCAGCAGTGGGTATGTCACCCAGACAGAAAGTCAACAAGGTAACAATGGACTTGAACCATACATTAGACCAAATGAGATTTGTAGATTGTTCCTTCCAATAGCAGAAGAATATACATTCTTTTCAAATGCACACAGAATATTCTCAAGGAAAGATTATATGATAAGCGATAAAACAAGCCTCAGAAAATTTTAAATTTTAAAATATTAAAGTCATACCAAGTATCTTTCCTGACCACAATGGTAAGAAACTAGAAATCCACAACAGGGAAGCTGGAAAACCCACAAATATGTGGAAACTAAACAACACATTCTTGAACAACTAATGGGTTGAAGAAATCAAAGGGAAAATAAAAAATATTTCAAAACAAAAATGGAAATATAACATCCCCAATGGACCTATGGGATGATATGAAAGCACTTCTGGGATGGAGCTGTATAGCAATAAACACATATATTAAGAAATTAAATCTCAAATAGCAACCTAACTTTATACCTCAAGGAATTAGAAAAAAAAAAAGAAAGAAAAAATTAAGCCCAAATTTATCAGATGGAAAAAATAATAAAGAGTGGAAATAAATGAAATAGAAACCAGGAAAGTAATAGAAAATATCAACAAAACTACAACTGATTTTTCAAAACGATAAACAAAATTGATAAACCCTAGCAAACCTAAGAAAAAAAGAGAGAAGACAAATTAATCAAAAGTGGTTGATACTATCAAATTGATACTACCAAAATACATAGGATCAATACACAACTGCTATGAATAATTATATGCCAACAAATAGATAACCTAGACGAAATGGAGAAATTTCTAGAAACATACAACCTACAAGACTGAATCAAGAAGAAAAAAAATTGGGGGGCCTGGATGGTTCAGTCAGTTAAGGCTCTGACTTCAGCTCAGGTCATGATCTTGCAGTTTGTGGGTTCAAGCCCCTCATTGGGCTCTGTGCAGACAGCTCAGAGCCTGGAGCCTGCTTCAGATTCTGTGTCTCCCTCTCTCTATGACCCTCCCTTGCTCACACTCTGTCTCTGTCTCTGGAAAGTAAATAAACAAAAAAAAATTTTTTTAAGAAAAAAAATTGAATAGACTAATAATAAGTAATAAGATTGAACCAGTAATCATAAAGCTCCCAACGCAGAAAAACCCCAGGACCAGACTGCTTCAGTGGCAAATTCTACTAAACGTTTAATGAAGAATTAATGGCAGTCCTTCTCAAAGTCTCCCAAAAAATTGAAGAGGAGGGAACACACCCAAACTCATTTTGCAAAGCCAGCATTACCCTGAGACCAAAGCCTGCAAGGACACTACAAGAAAAGAAAGCTACAGACCAATATCCCTGATGAGTATACATGAAAAATCCTCAACAAAATGCTACCACACCAAATTTGAGAACACTTTGAAAGGATTATACTCCATTGACCAAGTGGGATTTATCCCTGGAGTGCAAGGATGTTTCAATATATGCAAATCAATAAATGTGATATACACATTAATAGAAAGATAAAAGTCACATGATTATCTCAATAGATGCAAAAACAGCATTTGACAAAATACAACATGGTTTCATGATAAAAACCCTCAACAGACTGGGTATAGAAGGAACAAGACTCAACATAGTAAAGGCCATATATGACAAACCCACAGCTAATATTATACTCAGTGTTGTAAAAATTGAAAGCTTTTCCTCTAAGTTCAGGAAGAAGACAAGGCTACCTACTCTCACCACACTTATTCAATACAGTACTGGAATTCCTAGCTAGAGAAATAAGGAATAAAGAAATAAAAAGCATCCAAATCAGAAGCAAAATGGTTATTTGCAGATGATATGATCATATATATAGGAAATCCAAAAGACTCAAACAAAAAATTCTTGGAACTAATCAATAAATTTCAGTTACAGGATATAAAATCAATATACAGAAATCAGAAATCTATACACTAACAGCGAAACATCTGAAAAAAAGAAATGTAAAAAACTGTTCCATTCACAATAGCATGAAAACCAATAAAATATCTAGGAATAAATTCAACCAAGAAACTGAAAGATCTGAACCATGAAAGCTACAAGATTTTGTTGGATGACATTGATGAAGATACAAACAAATGTAAAGATATTCCATGTTCATGGATCAGAAGAATTAATACTGTTAAAATGTCCATACTACCCAAAGCAATCTATAGATTCAGTGCAATCCCTGTCAAAATTCCAATGGCATTTTTCACAGCAATAGAAAAAACAACCTTAAAATTTGTATGAAACCACAAAAGAAACCACAAATCCTGAGAAAGAAGAACAAAGCCAGATTATCACACTTCCTGGTTTCAAACGATATTGCAAAGCTATAGCAGTTAAAACAGTATGGTACTGGCGTAAAAAAAAAAAAAGACATTCTACCAATGGAACAGAACAGACAGTTCAGTATTAAACGCCCACATATACAACCAACTAATATTTGACAAGGATGCCAAAAAGGAATCCAAGGGGAAATGATGGTCTCTCTAACAAATGATGTTGGGAAAACCAGATAACCACATGCAAAAGAAAAAAAGAAAGAAAATAAATTGAACATCTTTCTTACACCATTCACGAAAATTTACCTGAAATGGATTAAAAACTTAAATGTAATACCTGACATCATAAAACTCCTACCAGAAAACATAGGGGGAAAGATTCTCCACATGGGTCTTGATAATAATTTGGGTGGATATGACACCTAAAGCATAAGCAACAAAATAAAAAATAAACAAGTGGGACTACATGAAACTAAAAAGCTTCTATACAGCAAAAGAAACCATCAACAAAGTGAAAAGACAACCTACAGAATAGGAAAAAATATTTGCAAGCCATATAACTGATAAGGGGTTAATGTCCAAGATATATAAAGAAATTGTACAACTCAATGGCAAAAAGCCCAAATGATCCACTTTTAAAATGAGCAGAGGACCATTTTCCCAAAGAAGATATATGAATGGCTAACAGGCTAACACATGAAAAGGTGTTCAATCTCACTAATCACAGAAATGCAAATCAAAACTACAATGAGATATCACTTTATACTTGTTAGAATGGATATGATCAAAAAGAGATAACAAGTGCTGACATGGATGTATAAAAAAGGGGATCTTTATGCACTGCTGGTAGGAATCTAAATCAGGGCAGCCCCTATGGAAAACAGTGTGTAGGATCCTCAAAAAACTAAAAATAAAACTACCATATGATCCAGCAGTTCTGCTCCTAGGTATTTATCCAAAGGAATTGAAAACGCTATGTCAGATTGATATCTGCACCCCATGTTCATGGCAGCATTATTTATAATAGCCACAATATAGAAACAACCTAAGTGTCTGCTGACAGATGAATGAATAAAGAAATTGTAAGGTATATATTCAATCAAATATTATTCAGTATAAAAAGACGGAAATTCTGCCATTTGCAACATGGATGGATCTTGAGGGCATTAGGCTTTGTGAAATAAATCAGAAAAAGACAAATACTGTATGATCTCGCCTATACAGAGAATCTAAAAGAAAAAACACCTAACTCAGAAAAAAGACCTGATCTGTGGTTACCAGAAGCAGGGAGTGGTGGAGAGGGAATTGGAAGAAGGTGGTCGAAAGCTACAAGCTTCCAGTTATAAGATAAATAAGTAATAGGGATGTAATGTACAGCATGACCATAGTTAACACAGTTGTATGGTATATATAAAGTTAAGAGAATAAAGCCAAAGTGCTATCACAAGGAGAAAATTTTTCATTTTTTTTTTTGTTTTGTATGTGTATGATATAGTGGATATTAACTAAATATTATGGTAATCATTTCACCATATAGGTAAAAATCATTATGCTATACACTTTATCTTATCCAGTGCTATATGTCAATTTTATCTCAGTAAAACTGAGAAAAAAATATTGCTTTGGCTGTGTACAACATTATAGAATAATTGAATACTTTTGTTAGCAAGGTACAGCTTATATACAACATATATATAGATCATGTATTGAAACGCACAAGCAAAAAAGTTGATGAGGAGGCATCAACTTCTGCCTGAGAGTTTCCAGCGTCTCAACCTGCCCTACAGATTTTAGACTTGTCTGTTCTCGGATCACACAAAGTATTTACGTGAAATTGAATATACACATAAATATATTTGAAGTGATATCACCTACCCAGGAAAGCTTTTCTATCTGGATTAGGTTAGAATACAACCTCCTGTGCCTACTCCAAAGATACTGTTTATCACACTGTGCTCTAATTGCCCCCTTCCTTCATGCCTCAAATACCAATCAAGCATCTACCATACTTGATTCTATGTTAAGTGTTACAGTGGAGAGCAAAACGGATGCAGTCCCTGTGTGAATGGAACTTTCAGTCTAAGGGGGGGTAGACATTAACCAAATAACTACACTATTAGATATATAAACTAAAACAAGTAGTGAGCTGAAAGAAAGGTATGACCACTCTTTAAAATCAAATAAAGAAATATAACGTAGACTCAGAGAGTGGCAAGTCTGGAGAGGCTTCCTTGAGGAAGCAATGCTCAGCAGAGATCTGAAGATGAGTAAGACTTAACTGGAAATAGAGAATAAGGGGAGACCAGACCAGTGGAAAAGATACTGTGACTGGAAGAACATGCAGATTCTGACAAATTTTAAAAATGCCATGTGACTAGAACTCAGAGTGGGAGGGAGAGAATAGTGAGAATTCAGACTGGAACAATAGTCAGGTGCCACATTATATGTAACTTTGTGGACTGTATTAAGGGTTTTGTACAGGACCTGGCAGATCGTTGACTATCTCTATGAAGGCAAGAAGCCACACATACAATCTTCCTAGATTTACAGATAAGCCAAGATCTCCAGGAAGTCTCAAAACTACCCCCTCTTTATGGAAACAATTAATCTTATCATTGCCCTGGCAAGCCAGAGTAGGAGAGATGAAGCCCAGATTTATAGCGCTTGGCTCAGGGCCCTGCCAGAGACAAGGGCAAGACTTTTGTTAGCTCTACCCATCACTTACACGCAGCAGCTATTACAAGAATATCCAGAAAAGTTTCATCAAGAGCAGAAATATCTGAGGATCCAAATAATTGAAGAGCCTTACCCCCTACTCCAGAGGCATTCTTGAGAATGAATTGTTGATTGTCTAGGATAGATCCAGGTAAAGACATGGCTCTTAGAAAGTTAAGTCAAGCTAGGACTTCATAGTGAAGAAAACAGAATTTTCTTGAAATTTCAACAATTACAAACCAGTCCTTGCTTCCAAGGTATGCTCTTAGTCACAGCCAATTCTCCCTGGAGACAACCAAGTGAAGCAGGAGAGCAGAGAAAGTAAATTCTCTCCTGCTACCGGAGGAGTTTTCTAACAATTAGAGTGATCCAAAGATAGAATGAGCTACCTCAGAAGATAGTGATCTCAAAACTTCAAAAATAAGCTAGTAGGCCACTTGGGGTGTTATAGAGGAGATTCAAGCTTATGGGTTGGTCTACATGAACTTAATGGTTTCTTCCCACCATGAGAATCTCAGAGGCAGAAAGAATAATGTGAATGAGTAACCATAGGATAGAGAGAACTGAGCAAGAGAAAGAGGCTGCTTGTAAAAAGCATTCAGTTATAAAGAACAGAAGGGCTTAATTTTGTTTGGAGTAGAAGCAGTTTATGCCATTGTACCTAATCTGATCTGGGTTTGGGAATGAAGAGGAAGAAATCTAACAGTGCATTCTTTCTGGGAACTGTGGCTTCCAACTTGAAATTAGGTCTGCACATCTACCCAACTCCAGTGAATGTGCTCTTCAGATTTTGGTGTTGGGCTAGGGTTATTATGGTGAAGATGGATATTAGTTATCTGTAGCTGTGTAGCAAATTATCTCAAAATGTTGCTCAGAAGAACAAATATTTTATTTTGTCACACAGATTCTGAGACTATCTAGGAGTGGTCCAGCTGGGTGGTTCAGGCTCAGGGTCCCTCTCTACATAGATAAATAGGTAGATAGATACAAATATATTATTTTATAGTCCAGCTCTCACCTGGGTCTAGAATCATATGCAGGTTCAAACAGGGCTAAAGAAGTCTCTCCTAAGCTCTCTTATTTGGTTGTTGCAGACTTTATTCCTGGCTATTGGACAGAGACATGGACCCCTCCATAACCTGCTTTAATGGCCTCATGACATGGCATCAGGCTTCCCAAGGAATAAGTGATTCAAGAGGGAGAGAAACATGAATGAGTGAGTGAAATAGTGCCCACAAAGGAAGCAGGACTATTATCTACAATATAAAAGATCTCCTATAACAGACAAGCAGCCCCCCTCCTAAAAAAATGGACAAAGTATTTGAACATAAATTCCACAAAAGAAGATAAACAAATGGCCAAAAAACACACGAGGAGATACTCAATTATCACTAACCATTAGGGAAACAAAATTAAAACCCACAATAAGAGATGGTTACAGAGTAATAATAATAGCTAAAATTTAAAAGACTGAAAATACTGAGCATTGGCAAGGACATGCAGAATGAGTTAAGTGATCATAATAATACTTCTGCTGTAGTGTAAAATGTCAGAGCCATTAAAAAAAACTTTACTTATACACACATTTACCATACCACTTCCAGTAATTTAAGAATAATGAATTCAGCTTTTCACAAAAGACTGTACATAAATGTTTATAAGAGTATCATTTATAATAGCCCAGTCAAGAAACAATTCATTTGTGGGTCCATCCAACAAATTGTGTACACATGAAATATTTCATTTTTTTTAAATTTTTTAATGTTTATTTTTGAGAGAGACAGAGAGAGAGAGTGTGAGCAGTGGAGGGGCAGAGAGAAAGGGAGACACAAAATCCGAAGCAGTCTCCAGGCTCTGAGCTGTCAGCAGAGCCTGATGCGGGGCTCGAATTCACAAACCATGAGATCATGACTTGAGCTGAAGTCGGATGCTTAACTGACTAAGCCATCCAGGCGCCCCAACGTGAAATATTTCTTAATTCTCTCTCTTCCCAGATAATTATATATTGATACACATAGCAGTATAAATAAATCTCAGTCATTATGCTAAGTGGAACATCTTAGGGAAAGAACATACATACCATCTGTCTATCTCTGGGAAAATGAATCTGCAATGATAGAAATCAGGTCAATGATTGTATGGGATAGGGGTTTGGGAGATACTGACTTCAGAGTGTCATGAGGAACATCTGGGACAAAGAAAATATTCCATACCTTTTTCTGTGGTGATGGTTACATGGAGAACATTTGGCAAAACTCATGGAAATGTAATTTAAAACATATAATGTTTTATTGTGCAACCTATACCTTATGAAACTTGATTTTAAAAATAAGAAAAAAGGCTCTTGGGTGGCTCAGTTGGTTGAGCTCAGTCCACTTCGGCTCAGGTCATGATCTCATGGTTTATGAGTTCAAGCCCCACATCAGGCTTGCTGTTGTCAGCACAGAGCCCACTTCAGATCCTAGTTACCTCTCTCTCTCTGTGCCTCCCCCACTTCTCTCTCTCAAAAATAAATAAATATTTAAAAAATAGGAAAAATGTTCAAATATTTAAACAACAATTTTAGAATGGGAGGGATAATTCATAGAAACAAAATAATATTTGGAAACTTTATTGCTTTCTACCCAGGCAAAAATACCATATATTAAATAGCATACTTAATCACATGGATATAGATATAGATATAAATATAGATATAGATATAGATATAGATATAGATATCTACAAATGTAATTTTATGCCTTAGGGAAATTTTTCTGGTATTTTTTAATCATTATGGGAAAGGATCTTTTAATAAACCTCATAGAAAATTTCAATTTCCCATGTAAAAAATTATAAAGATCATTTGATCAAACCTCAGTGCAAAAACATAGAACTGATAACTGAAGCATACTTTTAAAAGCTATTTTAAATTAAAAAAAAACTACTATGCAACTTTTGAGTCAAAGTGGAAGTCAAAACAAAAATTATAGACTTTTAAAGGCAAGATCTTTACATCTCATAACATGTTATACAGTTAAAGGATGAACTCAGAGAACAAAATAATAAACATATAATAAATGTATAATATTTAAGATAGTGGTAAATTCTATGAATAAGAATAAAACTGAATAAGGTAGACAGAGACTGATCAAAGAAGGAATACCATTTTGGTCAAGGAGGCCTTCACTGAGAAACTGACATTTCAGTAAAGTTCTGAAGGAAAGGAGGGAGGCAATCATACAGACATTGAGAGGACAGGATTCTAGGGTGAAAAATAATTAGCAAGTGCCAAGACCCTGAGGAAGCTGGTAGTGGAGCAAGCGATGGGTAAATTAGTAGAAAGGGAAATCAGAGAAATGATGTGGGATCAGATCATGTAGTACTTCTTAGGCTACCGCAAGGACTCCAACTTGTATTCTAGTGGATGGGAAGCCTGTGAAAGGTTTTGAGCAGAGGATAAACATGATATAACTTATGTTTTACAAGGATCATTCCAGAATTGTCTATGTAGCAAAAAGGGTAGAAACAGGGAGATCAGGTGGGAGGTTGTTGTAATAATCCAGGTAAAACATGATGGAGACTTGGATCAGGAGAGACTCAGTGGAGGTGGGGGAGAATTGGTTAAATACAAGTAATCAAGGAAAAGAGAATATAGGCCATCTGATTTAATAATTCAACTCAGAAATCTAAAGAGACCAACTAAACAACCTTTTCAATCAACTGAGTGAAGGTAATTAAGTGAGCAGGAAAGAAATGAGTGAATTAGAAACCAAAAAGATATATAGCAAAAGATATACATAGAATTAAAAAATAAATAAATTATGTTCTTTGTAAAGTCTGATAAAATAAATTTTTGGTAAAGTAAGTAAGGAAAAAGAAAAGGGAAAATACAGATATATAACATTCAGAATGGAAAAGAAGACATAAACAAATATGAATACTTTAAGCTATAATGAAAAGATACAATTTGCTAATCATGCAAAAATTCAAATTAACAAGTTGCACAAAAATATAAGTGAATCAAGGATAGAATATTTTTATATTCTTTGGGTAAATACATAGTAGTACAATTGCTGGATCATAGAGTAGTCACCCCAATATTTTATAGCTCATTACCTACAATAGCCAAATTATGGAACCAGCCCAAGTGTCCATAGACTGATGAGTGGATAAAGAAGTGTACACACACACACACACACACACATACACACTGGAATATTAGTCAACCATAAAAAAAGGAATGAAATCTCACCATTTGCAATGACATGAATGAAGCTAGAGAGCATTATGCTAAGTGACATAAGTCAGTCAAAGATGAAACCATATGATTTCACTCATATGTGGAATTTAAGAAGCAAAACAAGCAAAGGGAAAGACAAGAGAGAGAGAGGCAAACCAAAAACAGACTCTTAACTATAGAGAACAAATTGATGGTCACCAGAAGGGAGGTGAGTGGGGGGATGGGTTAAATAGGTGATGAGGATTAAGGAGGGCACTTTGTGATGAGCATTGGGTGATGTATGGAAGTGTTGAATCACTGTATCATACATCTGAAACTAGTATTACACTGTATGTTAACTAACTGCAATTTAAATAAAAACTTCAAAAAAATAATAGAATAATAATAGAATAGACTGACCATAGCGGAAATTGAAAAACCTTGTTAAGAATTATGTTATAAAAGGAACTCTGTGAGAAAGTTTTAGAAGTGTATTATATAAAGGCACAGATAGTTTCCATGTTATTTACATTGACCTAAAACAGAAGAAGTTCAAAAGTTTGCCAACTCATTTGATAACTTTGGCAGAGCCCCAATACTAACTTTAACAATAGTAGTACAAAGTCCTAAATAAATCACAACAAATTGAATTTGGAAGCACATTTTATTTATTTATTTTTTAAGCTTTTCTTTATTTTTTTTGCAAGATATGAAGTTTATTGTCAAATTGGTTTCCATACAACACCCAGTGCTCATCCCAAAAGGTGCCCTCCTCAATACCCATCACCCACCCTCCCACCCTCCCATCAACCCTCAGTTTGTTCTCAGTTTTTAAGAGTCTCTTATGCTTTGGCTCTCTTCCACTCTAACCTCCTTTTTTTTCCCTTCCCCTCCCCCATGGGTTTCTGTTAAGTTTCTCAGGATCCACATAAGGGTGAAAACACATGGTATCTGTCTTTCTCTGTATGGCTTATTTCACTTAGCATAACACTCTCCAGTTCCATCCATGTTGCTACAAAGGGCCAGATTTCATTCTTTCTCATTGCCACGTGGTACTCCATTGTGTATATAAACCACAATTTTTTTTATCCATTCATCAGTTGATGGACATTTAGGCTCTTTCCATCATTTGGCTATTGTTGAGAGTGCTGCTATAAACATTGGGGTACAAGTGGCCCTATGCATCAGTACTCCTGTATCCCTTGAGTAAATTCCTAGCAGTGCTACTGCTGGGTCATAGGGTAGGTCTATTTTTAATATTTTGAGGAATCTCCACACTGCTTTCCAGAGCGGCTGCACCAATTTGCATTCCCACCAACAGTGCAAGGGGGTTCCCATTTCTCCACATCCTCTCCAGCATCTATAGTCTCCTGATTTGTTCATTTTGGCCACTCTGACTGGTGTGAGGTGATATCTGAGTGTGGTTTTGATTTGTATTTCCCTGATGAGGAGCGACATTGAACATCTTTTCATGTGCCTGTTGGCCATCCGGATGTCTTCTTTAGAGAAGTGTCTATTCATGTTTTCTGCCCATTTCTTCACTGGGTTATTTGTTTTTCGGGTGTGGAGTTTGGTGAGCTCTTTATAGATTTTGGATACTAGCCCTTTGTCCGATATGTCATTTGCAAATATCTTTTCCCATTCCGTTGGTTGCCTTTTAGTGTTGTTGGTTGTTTCCTTTGCTGTGCAGAAGCTTTTTATCTTCATAAGGTCCCAGTAGTTCATTTTTACTTTTAATTCCCTTGCCTTTGGGGATGTGGAAGCACATTTTAATACATACCCTCTGGCCAGCCAAAACAGTGTAGAGATTTAAGACACCAGACTCTGGAACCAGATAGCCTAGGAATAGGTTTGCTATGGATCTGCTAGCTGTGTGGCTTTGGTCAATCTATTTAATTTCTCTGTATCTCAGTTTCATTATCCATCAAATGGGGCTTCTGATAGTAACTACTTTATGCAGTCATTGTAAAGATTAAGAGAGTAATTCTGTGGGGGCACCTGGGTGGCTCAGTGGGTTAAGTGTCCAACTCTTTATTTTGACTCAGGTCATGATCTCACAGTTCGAGAGTTCGAGCCCTGCATCAGGCTCTGTGCTGACAGCTCAGAGCTTGCTTGGGATTCTCTCTCTACCCCTCCCCAGCTTCCCCCTCCCTTTCTGTCTCTCTCAAAAATAAATAAATAAACTTAAAAGAGTAACTCTTTGAAGCACTTATTATAAGCCAAGCATATAGTAAGCACTCAAAAATATTAATGACTATTAATTTCTATGTTTGGAGATATAATGTTCATATTAGCAAGTCAAAGGAGAAAAACCATAAGGTAATGTTGTTAGATATCAAAAGTATTTTGATAACGTTTCATATTCATTTATTATTTTTAAAAAGTTCTAGTATACAGTAAGAAGAAAAATATTTTCTTAAAATAATTAAGAAGCTCCATTTGAAATCTGTAGCCTTCATCATCAAGGATGCCTATTATCACCAACATTGTCATGATGTGATACAAAAAGAACAAAAAATATGAAATAACATTTATTATTATTTACAAATAATACATTTGTCTACCTAGAAAACCCAATGCCAGTCAAAATCCAAACAGGATTTTTATTTATTTATTTTTTTTTCAACGTTTATTTATTTTTGGGACAGAGAGAGACAGAGCATGAACGGGGGAGGGGCAGAGAGAGAGGGAGACACAGAATCGGAAACAGGCTCCAGGCTCTGAGCCATCAGCCCAGAGCCTGACGCGGGGCTCGAACTCACGGACCGCGAGATCGTGACCTGGCTGAAGTCGGACGCTTAACCGACTGCGCCACCCAGGCGCCCCCAAACAGGATTTTTAAACAATTGGTAATTATTCTAACTTTCTTCTAGAAGAAAAATAATGTATAAAAATTGCCAAGAGCATGTTGAAACAGAGAAGTATTGGGGTGCCTAGGTGGCATAGTTGGTTAAGCAATTGACTCTTGATTTTGCCTCAGGTCATGATCTCACACCTGTGAGATCAAGCCGGGGTCAGGCTCTGTGCTGACAGCAGGAGCCTCCTTGGATTCTCTCTCTCTCTCCCTCTCTCTCTCTGTGCCCCTCCTCCACTTGTGCTTGCTTGCACACTTGCTGTCTCTCAAAATAAATAAACATTAAAAAATGGGAAAGAGAGAGAGAAGTATGAGGTGCTTTTGGCTTATACGAGGCCTCATCTTTTACAAGTGCAAGAGATATACATATCAACACAAGAGAAAAGAAAGACCAGAAGAAGATAGCATATGATAAGGGTGGTGTTTCAAATCATTGTGAAAATTGTTGGCTAATTAATAAATGTTTTGTGAAAAGTAGACATAATCTTATTATTAATAAAATCTATCACTCCATTGCATTTGTAAATACTGTATGTTTTCTGAAATCCATCATATTGTCAGGCAATATTTGCAGAACCAAATTTGAACCATGCGTTTTGGAAGTGATTCCAAAAGCCGAAGGCTTATTGAGTAGGGTACATTAATTCTATAATAAGAATTCTTGATATACATATTTCACCTGCAATTCTGTCAGTTTTTATTTCACATAATTTGAGGCTGTGTTGTTGGATGCATGTGTGTCTGTTATCAATAGATATTCTTGCCACTTTGTTCCTTTTACCACTAGATGATCTCTTTCCTTTTCCAATGAGGTTTTTTTCCTCCTGAATTCTATTTTAATCATATATTATGAAGCTCAACTTGTTTTTCTTCATATTTGTCCTATGTATCTTTTCCTACCCATCTATTTTAAATAATTTTGAATCCTTCTAAGTGTTTATTTCATAGAAAAAAAAATCATTGCTAGAGCCTTAAAAGAAAGTGCAACCTGATAGTCTTGGTCTTTTATTTGGTGATTTTAATTAATTTACAATTATTTTAAAGCTATGTGAATACTTATTACTGCCATCTTTTCTCAAATTGTGCATTAACTATATGTCAGGGGTCTTTTTCATGAACAGGTCTTTTTTTTTTTTTAATTTACATCCAAATTAGTTAGCATATAGTGAACAATGATTTCAGGAGTAGATTCCTTAATGCTTCTTGTCCATTTATCCCATCCCCCCTCCCACACCCCCTCCAGTAACCCTCTGCTTGTTCTCCATATTTATGAGTCTCTTCTGTTTTGTCCCCCTCCCTGTTTTTATATTATTTTTGTTTCCCTTCCCTTATGTTCATCTGTTTTGTCTCTTAAAGTCCTCATATGAGTGAAGTCATATGATTTTTGTCTTCTTCTGACTGACTAATTTCACTTAGCATAACACCCTCTAGTTCCATCCACGTAGTTGCAAATGGCAAGATTTCATTCTTTTTGATTGCCGAGTAATACTCCATTGTCTATATATAACACATCTTCTTTATCCATTCATCCATCGATGGACATTTGGGCTCTTTCCAAACTTTGGCTATTGTTGATAGTGCTGCTATAAACATTGGGGTGCATGTGCCCCTTCGAAACAGCACACCTGTATCCTGTGGATAAACACCTAGTAGTGCAATTGGTGGGTCATAGGGTAGTTCTATTTTTAGTTTTTTGAGGAACCTCCATACTGTTTTCCAGAGTGGCTGTACCAGCTTGCATTCCCAATGAACAGGTCTTTCCACTGAACAGAACAGATTCTGTTTCAGTATTAAAAATGTATGCATTCTTAAAAAAAAAAAAATTAAAAAAATAAGGGGGCGCCTGGGTGGCTCAGTTGGTTGAGTGGCCGATTTCGGCTCAGGTCATGATTTTGCGGTCCATGAGTTCGAGCCCCGCGTCGGGCTCTGTACTGACAGCTCAGAGCCTGGAGCCTGTTTCAGATTCTGTGTCTCCCTCTCTCTGACCCTCCCCTGTTCATGCTCTGTCTCTCTCTGTCTCAAAAATAAATAAACATTTAAAAAAAAATTTTTTTAAATGTATGCATTCTTTTTAAATTTTATGATATGTCCCTTAATATAAAAGACCTATACTTATGACATTTATTTTTACTAAACATGAGTATAAATGACCATCCATATATTCCAGTACTCAGTTTAGAAAATGATACCTAAGGAAACAAAACCATGGTAGGTGCTGCCTTTATACCCCTCTTCATGACATCTTCTTCCCACCCACTCAAAGTTAATAACTTTTAAAAATATGATATTTATTCTCCTTGCATGTAACTATATTTTTGCTACATATATATGTATCCCTAAATTATGTATAGTAATGTTATGCATGTTTTAAATTCAATACAAATGGTACCGTCTGTATGTACCTTTTGCAACTTACTTTATTTTGCATCCAACATTATATGTGAGATTTATCCAGGTTGATACTTATATTTATATTCATTGTTCTGTAGTGTATTGTACATATCCATTATATGAATAAACCACAATTAGTTTATCTAAGGTATAGATTATCAATAGATAGATAGATAAAGAGATAATAACATATGTGAGTTTCAGAAGCAGTAGACTGGAACCAAAACAAAATGAACATTATTTTTTTTAATGCTTATTTATTTTTTGATAGAGCGAGAGGGGGAAGAGGGGCAGACAGAGAGGGAGAGAGAATCCCAAGCAGGCTCCATACTGTCAGCGCAGAGCCCGATGTGGGGCTCAAACCCATGACCCATGAAATCATGACCTGAGCCGAAACCAAGAGCCGACCGCCCAACTGACTGAGCCACTCAGGTGCCCCAAAGTGAACATTCTTACAGTGATTTTAAGGAGATGAAATGCAAATGAACTCATAAAAAAATGGATAAAATTGCTAAGTTGGACATTAAGCAAATTGACATAAAATCTCAATAAGGGGAAAAACAAGCCATGGTACCAAAAACAGTTCCATCAACTGATGACCCCTGTATTAGTCTGCTCTGGCAGTCATTACAAAATAACACAGATTAAATAGCTTAACAACAGAAATATATTTTCTCTCAGTTCTGGATGCTGGAAGTGCCAGATGAAAATCCCATCAGCATTGATGTGTAGTGAAATCTCACTTTTATCTTACACATGGCTGTCCACCAGCTGTGTCCCCACCTGGCCACTTCTCTGTGTGTACATGGAGAGGGAAAGAGAAAGATCTCTGCTATCTCTCTGTTTTTCTTCTAAAATTTTTTAAATGTTTGTTTATTTTTGAGACAGAGAGACAGAGTGTGAGTGGATGATGGGAAGAGAGAAAGGGAGACACAGAATCTGAAGCAGGCTCCAGACTCTGAGCTGTCAGCTCAAACCCACAAACCGTGAGATCATGACCTGGGCTGAAGTCAGACATCCAACCGACTGAGCCACCCAGGCGCCCCTATCTCTCTCTGGTTTTATGAGGCCTCCAGTCCTATCAGATCAGGACCCTACCTTTATGACCTCACTTAATCTTAACTGCTCCCTAAAGGCCCTATCTTCCAATACAGTCACATTGGGGGTTAGAGCTTCAGCATATGAATTGTGGAGGTACGTGTTCACTCTCTAATACTCCCAAATCTTACATCCCATTTAGCTTCGCCACAACATCATTATAAAGCAACCTCAAAATCTTAGTGGTTTACGAAAGCAAATATTTATTTTTCTTGGTCATGGGCAGGTAGTAGGGATGAGTGTGATCTCAGCTGGTGTTGGCTGCGTGTGGATCTAGACTGCAGGTCAGGTTTAGGTCCACAGGCTTCATTTTGGGGTCCAGGCTAAAAGGGCAAAGGACACCTAAGCATGTACTTTTCAGGGTGATGCCAGTACCACAAGAGCACAAAACCCAACCACATAAACATGTTTCAAACCTCTGCTTGTACCACATCTACCAGCATCACACACACACACACACACACACACACACACACACACACACACTACCATGGGAGCGATAGTTCAACAGGCACAGCATAGATTCTCAAGCTCCGAGTGTTTGGCATGAGTCTTAATGACACTAGAAGACATTGTTTAGCTATGACGGCCCATGTGGGTTTTGCATAGTAAAGACTGATGCTGCAGCCACACCATCCATAAGCTAAAAGTCTTTTGTCTCTTCATGTTGTGCTTTGATTCCTCGCCCACTCCTTACAGCGCTTCGTAAAGTTCTGAGCCAGTGCACCCTGCTTTTGTTTGGAGAGTTCACATTGGTCACACTCTTTCACTCTGTGAGCTCTGAGTCCATTGAGAAGTATGGTGGGAATTCAATGCAGTATTGGCTTTATTATGGTGAAGTTGCCTTGGATCCCAGACTGAAATGGTTTCTCATCTGTTTCCCCTCCTGATATGACTTCCTAGTCATAGGTATTACTCCTAGAGAGCACCCTGCCTGTCTGCTCTGTTTACAGCGTGGGGAGGAAGCAAAGCTGGTCAGATTAATAAAGAGGAGGAGAAACATAGAGCAAGAAGGGTGCTCAAACTAAAGACACAGGCCTTGTGGAGGCAGGAGGCAGAGTCACTGATAACTGGTGGCCACTGCGGAAGCCTGCAGGCTTTTGAAGGAGTCACTCTCTAGGTGACCGAATTCACTGAAGATGAAGGCCCTTGGACAGTTTGGCTTGAAGAAAATCAGGCCCAGAAGGACCTGGTAGTTGACCATGAACATAAAAAGACATAACTCCATTACTTCTCTCATTCATTCAATAAATAAATATTTGAGTCCTACCTTGTGCCAGGCATACTGTTCTGTGTATTGGCAATTCAGCAATTAACAAAATAGCCATATCCTTGTCCGTGTGGTACTGACATGGTTTATGGAATGGGGTACAAACATTAAATAAAAAATATAGATAATATATACTCTGACAGAAGGTAATAAATGGTAAAGACAGAGAAAAAAGGGAGGGAAGAGGGTTAGGGTGTGTTGGCAAGGTGAGGTACAATTTCAGAAAGGATGGCCAGGGTAGGTGATATTTGAATAAAGATCTGGAGGAAATGGGGCAATGGGGTTAGAGCATTGTGCAACAGGTGAGGCAAGTGCAAACACTTGAGAGGGTAGGTGCCAGGGCTGAGGAATAGTAAGGCCAGTGTGTGAGAGGAAGTACAAGATGAGGCCAGACAGGTCATGGGGCTGGTGGTGAGAGGAGGGAGGGAAGATCAGTGTGGACCTTGGAAGTCCCCACAATGATCCAGGTGCTTATTCCATGAAGTGGGGAGTCAGTGGAATACTTTGTGCATAATGAAGACATTTGGGTGATTTACCTTTACAGCGCCAGTTGGGCAACAGTGTGGAATACAGACTGAATGGGAACAAGGGTCATATTCTGTGTGCTCCTGAGAAATCATTAGAGTCAGTGGATATAAGGGGGTGACTTTACCAACTAAAGAACCTCACCTAACTGACTATCCACCAGTGAAACTGGGTGCTCAGTCACCTTGGGAGTCAGCAGCCCGTAACCGACAGTCCCAGTAGATGTGAGGGTTGTTGACGCTGGGAAATTCCTACATCAAATAAGGCATTAAACTCTGACATCCCAGATTCCTTCCACTAATGAGCATCTCTGGTGCCAAAGCATATATCACCCTAATCTCCCCCAGTTAGAATATAGGCTCCATGAATATAAGGAGTTTTGTCCCTTCTGTTCATTGATCTATCCTGGTGCCTTAAATAGTGTCCAGTAAATAACAGTCACTCAATTAGCATTTGTAAATGTTTGAATGTCCCTATTAAACATATTGCAGGTTTTTAGGGGTGCCTTAGTGGCTTAGTCAGTTAAACATCCGACTTTGGCTCAGGTCATGGTCTCCTGGTTTGTGGGTTCGAGCCCCATGTTGGGCTCTGTGCTGACAGTGCAGAGCCTGCTTGAGATCCTTTCTCTCTCCCTCTCTGTCTCTGCCCTTCCCCTACTCATGCTTCCTCTCTCTCAAAATAAATAAATAAACTTAAAAAATATATTGCAGGTTTTTGAGCATCATACTTTTGTTTTCAGCACCTCAGAGAATAAGAATAGTTGGTTGGATGGCACCTGATGAATTTTCCAGGCCTGCCAGTCAGTGTGATTGCATTTCAGACTCTGAGCCATTGTTTCTAAAGGGCTTTGCAGGCTATAGGGTGTATGAAGGGTGCTTATGGGGAGGGATGGCAGGGATGGGCAGTGGCAAAGCTGAGTCAAGGGGAAGTACACAGAGAACCTCTGGTGCTAGGGATCTCTGAACATGAAGGTGAATTGTCTTGGAGATGTCTCGAGTTCTTGTTCCATTAAAGGTGTTTCCTTAAAAGCTAAAGATACAGGATACAGAAGACCTATCCCATCCCAAGCATGTTGCCTTTGCTTCGTGGTCAGCCTGGTCAACAAAGTGTTCACAGGTCTTTAGGCTTTCCTTGGAAAAACACCATAAATAGCAGTAGGGACGCCTGTTAAGTGTATTTAAAACCTCTTTTTTTTTTTTTCTCATCTTAATGAAGTTCACCAGTGACAGTATTTTTTCAAACAAAGAGTTCTGTGTGGGCACAAGCATTATTATGCGTCCCCAGACACCCACCCGGCAGCTACACCACTTCCCCCTGAGGTTTAACAGGATCGCCAACATCAAAGGTAGGCTGACTGAGCTCACCTTTGCCACCAGATAAGCCAGTGAGACCTGCTGTTACGTTTATTGAACAATCAATACAACGAGATACACAGTAGGTCTTTGCAATGATTTTATTTCATAGTTAGCTTTAGTTTACTTCAGTATATGTGCTGCCGAAGCGAGCACAGCTTTAGTTTATTTCAAACTAAAGAGAATGTTTTTAATATTAAGCATGCATTTATATGTGTCTTCCATGCTCTGTATCCGATGAGTTGCTTTCATTACAAATTAAAAGTAGACTTCGCTTCATGATGACCTGGAAAAAAAAATAACAGACAGAATTTTGTAACTTTATTGTGAAAATATTGAAATCTATTATCTCATTTACTCTTATATTAATACTAGGTAGTAGATATTGTTGCCTTTGATTCACAAATAGGGAAATTGAAGCTCAAAGAATGTGTGACCCATGGTCATATGGCTAATAGAAGGCAAATAATTCTTGACTCCAAATGTATGTTCTGAATTCATATGTAAATATACCAAAAGTATGTCCCTACCTTTCAAACTCAAACGATAGAATATTCATAATTATAACTTCATGGGACAGACATTTAAATAGATTTGTATTTTCTAGCAGATTATCCCAGTATCACAGGGAGATACTGGGAAAATGGAGGAAAATGAACCTAAATTTTAGGAGTTTTAGCTACTGGAACTCCCTCTTCTCTTTCCAGACACTGGTTGGGCACATTGCCCTGTGGATTTTTCTACTACATGGCTTAGGGAGGGTTAAAGTGTGGACTGCATCCCTGCAATACCCAGTTTTCCAGCCTCCCATCTGACAGTACAAGGGCAGTCACCTTCCTGGAGTTGTTTACTGCTTAAGTCCAAGGTCCCTGCGGCGCCTGTTGTAGACTTTGAAGCCCATAGAGGTAGGCAGCAAGTTGGTGTTTGCCACGCTTCCGGCTTTGCTCAGCAGTCCTCCCAGCCAGTGGGCCACACAGGTGGCAGAGTTGCAGGTTCTCTTCTGGACAGTGACTCTGATTAGCAAGGTGGAAAAAGAAGAGAAGACCTGTTAGAGACTGGAACAGATACCTGCCACATAGAACCATCATCGTAAAATTACTGCTCTGAGAGGCACCAGTTAACCTTGTGTCTTTCCTCAATCACAATTATCACTGCAGAAATACACAGGCTCTTGGGGAAAATGCCATGATCACTCCCACAGACATTCCCAGGGGTGTCAGAAAACCCAAGGTGGCTCCGGGTGAGTGGCCATGGAACACAGAGCTGTAACAGCCTGTCTTTCCTGTATAAATAAACTACAAATCACGAAAGGTTTATGAGACACAGAGAATTATGGCCCCAAACTGATCCTAACACGAGGATTGTCTGGAAGTCACATCCCACTCAAAGGCATCAAATATCCCTTGTTAGAAATACAAAAATTCCCCGACTTACCTGGAAGAAAAGGCGATTTTACAGCGTTGGGTCCCCGAGGTGCTTACCTGTTCTTTACTGCTCCTGTTCTTCCTACTTGAGGTTGGTCCAAGGACTAGCTACTCCACCCTGCACCCAGCTACCACAGGGCTGAGGCTACTTCTAAGCACAGGTCCCTGAATCTGGGAAGCCTGTGGTGTGGGCCAGAGCAATAACCACCACCGCTCAGGTCTTTTGAGAAATATACTTTTATTCCCCATCGGCAAACACATTCACAAGCAGGACTGAGAAGCCGTGCTGTGATTCCTCAGGGGAAGCACAGGGCTGCCCCCCATCTCTTCCTGCGTGATTCTCTTCTGGCCTGTTCCTCTTGCTCTCCTCCCATCTGAGGTGCCAGACATCCACTGCCATAAAGAAAGCCACCGATACCAGCAACCCGAGAGGACCACACGTATCACGATATAGGAAGGAAGGAAGAAAGGACATTAGAAAAGAGAGGGAGGGGTTTAATAGGTATCCTGGGTCATGCCATCGTGAGGGCCGTGGTCTCTGTCCAAGCTGCTGGCCATGACCCTTTTCTTGCCGGGTGCTCCGACCCCAATTGCAGTCTGAGGGAACGTGTGAAACTTGTTGAGGTCCTGTGTGTATGTGCCCAGCACACAGGTGCTCAGATTACTGCACCGCTTAGCTCGGAAGCTGTCCAGGCTGCAGGGAAAAGACATGCCAGGTGGTACCATGCACCAGGTCTGCCCCTGTGGCGATCGCCCAGAAGCTTAGACCAGGGAGGGGGCACTCTAAGTGGGGGCAGGAGGGGCAGGCAGGAGGGCAGCTCACACATCCTCCATTAGGAGAACTCCGAGCTTTGCTGAGCCAAGGCAGCGTGGGGCAGGGTTGCAGCGGGGAAGGGGTGCCCTTTCCTAGCCTTCCGCATGCCGCTCAGTCCTTCTTGCTCTGCAGAGAGGTCCTTAGGGTAGATGCAGGTGCAGCACATGCCAGGCAGTGCCGGGCCGGGCCAGGGGCTGGCGTGAGCTCCAGGCTCAGGGGACGCGGGGAGGTGGGGCTGGGGAAGGGTGTCTGGCCCCATGACAACATGCACGTCTCCACAGATCCTACACATCTCAAGCCCCCAGACCTACCTCAGGTACTGCTCTACCTGACCCCACCCTCTGCAAGGCCTTTGGCTTCACCTTGCAAATGTGCAATGAAGGCTCCATGTGGATGTGAGAGAATGTCAAGTGCAGGTTTACAAAGAGAAACCAATTTCTAAAATCTCCTGGGATCTGTGGGGTCCATCTGCTGGCCTCACACTTACCAGTCCTAACTCCTCCAATGCTGGGAAGTCTCCTCAGTGCTTTCAGACCAGTTTCCGGAGGGAGGGATTTCATACCTTCCCCAGTTGCTTTCAGAAATGGATCTTTTTACATGTGGTCTAACCATAGTCTCTTTGTGGGACCTCTGTTTTCAGTGGTGCATGAGAATAGCTGGGCCCCAGGCCGAGGAGAGCCATGGCAGTGTGCTGACCTCCTGTCCAGCCGTGTTCCGTCTTACCTCTTAGGATATGCCTTCCTTGGCAGGACAGGAGGGAGGGGATGCCCTGAGCCAAGTGGAGTGGGGATCCTCACCTGGAGCCCTCGGTCTCCTGCTCCTGCTGCAGTTCACTGGCCTTCCTCTGCACAAAGTCCTTCACCATTGCAGCCAGGAGGAGGCGCAGTTCCTCCTCATTGAGCATAGCAGTGTCCTGAGGACTCTCCAGAGCAGACCTGGGGAGGGGAAGAAAACACAATGGAAGCTCTGGGTCTCTGCCTGTCTCTCCCAAGATAAGCAGCCAGGCTTCCTAGTAAAAGCACCAGAAGCATTCTGTGAGATCAATGAGTTATCTGAAATTTATAATAAAGAATATTGTATATCAGTGCTGTTTTTCAATTATGTGCTACACACCTTATATCAGAAAATATACACTCCCCTTTGCCCGGCTCACCAGTTGGTAAACTTTCAGCACACCACAATTTTGAGAATGGAATTGTCTGATCCCAGAAGGAGTGGGAGAGGAGTGACCTCCAGGCAGGGCTGGCTTACCTGAATGGTGCTGCCTGGAGCATGCCCACCTGGTACAGGGCCAAGATGCCAAGAATCAGGAGAGGAGAGAACTTCCAGAAGCCCATGGCGCTTCTCTGCAAGGGAAAAATAATGTCATTTTCTGCACCAGTTTGAAGTTCTATGAGCCCAAGAACCTGGACTCTGGTCCTGCTTCTTTCTACCTGTAACTCCCTGGCATGGTGGCTTCAGGCTGGTAATGCCATTCCTTTCCCCACTGTTTCCTCACTGGGGAAGTGGACTGTGGGAAGATCCAGTGAGACTGAAGCAAGCTATCCTAGCAGGACAACTGGGGAAAGAGGACTCAGTCCATAGCCCCCTCCCCACCACCTCACACACTACATTACCTGCTGGCCAGGTCTCCATTGAAGACAATCCCGGGACAATCTCCTGTTTCCTACCCAGAGCTGTACTCCCTGTGTAAGGCTTTTGATCATATCTGGCCATGGTGGGGGGCGGCAGGGGGGGAGTTAGCTAAAAAGGGAGTATCTGTCCCATTGGAATCTTAGGGAAACTGAAGAAACAAATACTACTGCTCACCTGCTCTGCACTCTAGTAGAGAATCCCCTGCAAGAACCAAGTTTAGCAGAGTCTCCTGGAAACCAGGAAAAAAGCTCCCAGGACTCACTACTGGGGCTTTCCTTCCCGGGCTGCCGGCCCCTAGTCATTGCACCTATTTGCCACTCACTGGCGCTGGTCCAGGTTCCGAACCGATTTCCCAGGGGCCACTAGGCACAAGACATGATCCCGTGAGCACCCTTGTGTCCTACTGTTGTGCACAGTGCCTGCGGAGCTCCAGCGTCCTGAGCGCAAGTGTAGCAAGAGACAGCGAGACTGATGGAAAGATTAGAGCGGGAAGTCTCCGAACTGAGACAGCTCAGCGTACCTGGGGTTTGAATAGCGGAGTAACAGATTTTGTGACGAAGAGACCCAGACAGAAGTGCCCAGAGACTCAAAGATAGGAAGGAAGAGCGGATACAAGAACAACTAATGCAGAAGAGGGAGAGAAGAAGAGGGAGAGAAAGAATCATACAGCGAAGGCAGGAATCTCGGGGCTCACCTGGCAGCAGGCAGCAGGTGGCTTGGAGCCCAGGCGGTGGCAGCTGCGGTAGCGTTGGCGTCGGGCGATGGCGCTGTGGAAGTGTCAGGGACACTTGAGCAGAGCAGTGGCTCGGCTGCCTCCCAGCACCAGCAGCTGCTCTTATTCCCGCCGCTCTGGGTCTGGGTGGGGGTGGGGGGGGGGTCCAAGAGCTCTGAGCAACCAATGAGGGAAAAGATCACGTACCCCAGATGGATTGTGTCACCCATTTCCGTCTAGAACCTAGAACATTCAGCGGGACCATCCCACTTGTATTTGCATTGAGGTCATTGATGCAAGTGGAGGGAGGGAGAGGGATGGGACCAAGAAGGAACATCCTTATAAAGTGAGCAGGAAGTTGAGGGCAGTTTGATGTCATGGTAAATTTCACCGGTGCAGTTCCGCTGCACAGGTTTTGAACATGTGCCCCACTCCGTCCCTAGCTTGCGTTCTTACGGGGCAAGATCCAGGAAGCAGGGAATCCTGGCTCCTCAAGTCTGACCCAAGACCTCCCCACCCCCAACCCCCGTCCAGTGGAGGCTTGGAGGGTTGACAACGTGCATCAGTGTTGATTCTGGGCTGGAATTACTCTGAGGGGCAGAGCTCCCGGGAAGTCAGAGATAGAAGTGATAGCAAGAACTTTGTCAGAACTCAATTCCAGCTGTGCCAATTCCATGCTGTAGAATCAAAGGCAGGTAACTTCTTAGCACCTCAATGTACTCACCTTTGAAATGGGGACCATAGTCCCATTTTGACAGTGTGGGGTCCTTAGTAACCATGTACCTGTCCCATAACAAGGTAGAGATTTAGAAGAACACTCAGGCCCAAATGGGGGATTCTGTGAAATCGCGATCGGTTTTCCTTCTTCCCACCCTTTGTGGCTTCCTGGACTCCTGCTGAGTGGTCTGTCACGTGCGTAGGAGTGGAGAGCCCCGCTGTGCCTCAGCATAAGTGTGTAAGGCACCAATGCTTCCCAAGCCACCAAACAAACCTCCAGCCCTTCCCTCTTCCTATCCGCTATCCATCACCCCAGGTCCTCAGCCTGCTGGAGCCATTTGCTCAGCTGCCCCTTGCTTCCGGCTGCTGTTTGCCAAGTTGTCCCAAGGGCGTGCAGTCCCAGCCCTGCGCCCACATCCCCCGCACTTCAGTCGTCCTCTAGAGAGCAGAGAATGCTTGCAGGTACTGAAGAGTCCCTGCGGACACTACACTCACATCCAAAGCTTTCACACACACAAACTCACTTCTGTCTCCAAATCATGTGCCCACTCCCCAGAGCTCAGGCAGGCACAGGGGTCTGACACATGGGTCACCCTGTGGGTTCTCTCTGAATCGCAGCCCAGCCTGCCTCCGAGTCTCTCCCCCATAGGATCGCGTGCACACATGGCATGATGCTGATCTGCTCTCATCAAATGCACTCACTCTCATTTTTCAAAAAAAAATATTTATTTTGGGGAGAGCACAAGCAGGGAAGGGACAGAGAGATGGGGAAAGAGGATTCGAGGCGGGACAAAGAGATGGGGACAGAGGGTTGGAGGCGGGCTATGTGCTAACAGGCTGACAGCATTGAGCCCGATGCAGTGCTCGAACTCACAAATCAGGAGATCGTGACCTGAGCAAGAGTCGGATGCTCAAGAGACTGAGCCGCCCTGTGCCACCGCACTAACTCCCAATTTTAAGCGTGCTCTCTAACATGCAATTATTCAGCACCAGATCCTCTCCGGGACCTATCCCAACTGGAGGGTTTTAGGACCTCTCCACCTGATCTTTCACTCCTCTCCTGCCCGGAGGTCCAAGGTCCTGACTTGCTGCCCTCCGCACACAGAGTGCCGAGAAAGCGGCTTCTCACTGTTCCGAGGATCTCCGGGTGTGAGCGAGCAGCGCGTCCAAGCCTCAGCCTCTACACACTTTCCCAGCGCGGCAAGCATAACCGTGGCGGCAAGTCTGGTATTCCAGCCACAGTGGGTGGGGACTGCATCACAGGCTGTGACGGGCAGGCAGAGACCCCAGTTAGGTGGTTTTCCCAGGCAGAGCAGAAATCCTGCCCGGGTACGTCCTATGTGATCCGGGCAACGTACCCGGGCAACGGTGCATCCCTATCCTCAGTCCCCAGAAGCCTTTGCGTTTCATAGAACACACCTGCCTTTTGCCACGTCTCTTTCCCTTCCAATTTTGTGCCTCTGTGTTGGGGACACCTAACTTCCAAGATGCTCTATTCAGCATTCCTCGCTCTTAACTCCTGGTGCTGCCCCCAACGTGAAGGAGTAAGTTCGGAGCTACAAAACTGTTCTCTGAGTCCACCCCTGATTTACCAAGTAAATTCAAGGAAATTTAGACCTTCGTGTGTACAGATTGCTAGCTTATGTCCAGCTATCCCTAAATCCTCTCCCAACTTAAGGCTAATATATAAATCGCTAAGGAAGGGGCACCTGAGTGGCTCAGTTGGTTACTTGCAGGGACTCTTGGTTTCGGCTCAGGTCAGGATCTCACGGTTCCTGGGTTGGAGCCCTGCATCGGGCTGTGTGCTGACACTGCCGAGACTGCTAGGGATTATCTCACATTGTATCTCTCTCTGCCCCTCCCCCGTTCTCTCTCTCCCTCTCCACCCCCCCCCCCCCCCGTCTCTCAAAATAAAGAACTTTAAAAAATAAATCACCAAGGAAAATACTGATTTTAAAATAGCAATTTGACTGTTTTGCTCTTGATTGATTTTGTAATCTTATTTCGTAACTTGGTGTGAAAGGACCCACGTGTGGGCTCCGTCTGCATCGGGACTCTAGTCCCTGTCTTTGGCCTCATAGCCACGACCTCAGCTGGGGGAATGGTAGCAATGTCTCCTCCCTGCTGTCAGTTCCTGAGTACACAGGCTCTTGGCTGGACACTGAGCCCAGCACCAGGTCCCACAAGATCATCTCCCACAAAGCCCTGAACACTGCTGCCTGGAAGCCTGGGGGAACAAACCACGGAAGTGCATTCTCCAAGAAGTTTAGAAGATCAACAGCCAACAACTTCCTGATCATCTTCTGAGCCAGTTCCAGCCCCCTTCACACAATCAGGGGACCCCTACAGCCATCACCGCCATGGTGGAAGGTATCTGCCAGTACAACTAAGACTACAGGTGCCTCACAGGTACCTCACTCAGATCCCTGACAAGACCTTGTCCATGAGCGTAGCCGATGCCTTCACCATAGGGGCACCTCCGACACAGGACACAGTAAGACCCCCTACACACCCCTCTCAAGAAGGACCATGGCACCCCTAGTACCCGCATTGTAGGTAGTCTACGGGCTGTGCCCCAAGCGATCCAACCGATGCCCTCGTGGACGACAGACTGAGGACAGTCAGTTGGTATTTCTGGGTCCTGTGTGTCACCAATTTTGGATGGGGCCAGAATCCCCACTAACTTTCGTCCTGTCCTGCCTTGTTAGCTGAGCTGGGAATTTTCAGCGAGTCAGGGATAACCTCAGTCCCGCTGACTATCCTCTCATTCTCCTTGCACGGAATAATTTAAAGAGAGAAAATAAATCCAAAACCATTTTCTACTGAGCTACATGCCTGATTATCAAGTGAAAGCAAGGAACACGTTCAGACCTTTCTGTGTGCAGATGGCTTAAACTGAGACAGGCAATCCTTGAAACTTCTCTGGGCTTCTCGTGGGACCGCCTGCACACACAGCCTGACAACGATCTGCTCTCATCATACCTGCACTAACTCTCAATTTTAAGCGCACTCCCGAAACACAGTTATGCAGCACCTCAACCCTCTCCAGGACCCAACCCACCTGGAGGGCTTTAGGACCCCTCCACCTGATCATTCTACTCCAAGCTTGCCGGGAAGGTCGGAGGTTCAGACTTGCTGCCCTCAGCAGGTAGAGTGCCTAGAAAGAAGCTGTGCATTGTTGCCAGAATCTCCCAGTCTAAGAGCAGAGTGTGTGATTCTCAGGCTCTACACACTCTCCCAGCACCGCTGCAGGTGCGTCGGCAGCCGCGGGCTGCAAATACCCCGCCCATAAGGCGGGCTGTGAGCGTGGTTGGTGGGCCTGCATCACGGGGCTGTGCTTGCAGGCAGAGACCCCAGCCAGGCAGAAACCGCCTCGAGTGTGCCGTGAGTGACCAGAACCACAGTGCACCCCCACCCTCGGTCCCCAAAAGCCTCAGTGTTTTAGGACACGTCTGCCTTGTGCCCATCTCTTCCTCTCCCAGGTTGGTGGCCTTTGTGCTCAGGGACACCCTGCTTCCAAGATGTCTTTAATTCAGAGTGCCTCCTTTTTAACTCTTGGCGCGACACTGCCGTGAGGGAATAAAAGCTTGGGGCTGGAGAACTCTGTGCAGGTTATGCTGGCAAGGCTGCAGGGGAACCCGGGAATGGTCAATAGGATGCAAGTGTGCTTAGGCACAGAGTAAAGATTGGTGAGCAGAGCAAGGGACAGGGCTCAGGATGGTGGATCCCAGGCTCAGTGAGTGCATGCCAGAGGCTACACAGACAACCACTGCTGACTCAGTCTAGGACCTTGGCTCAGCAGTTGAGGTTGAGCTTTCCACCTGGAGGTGCAGGGCCAAACTGGTGAAGGCGGCAAGCAGATACTGGATGGCAGGAGGATTGGACTTTGCCACTTGAGGCAGTCATAGGGGACTTCTCTCAGGTGCCACATACTTAGACAGAAATGATTTCCACTCCAAGTCTTGAAGTTTCTAAATAAGAACCCTATGAAATCATTTGTAAATATGTACGTCCGTGGACTGTGTTTTGCTGATGAGAGAACCAGCCATAACTTCCTCCAGTGCAGTGGTGACGAATGGCTAAGAGATGACTACTGTAGTGGCCAACTTCATGGCTACCTCACTTTGCAGGCTCAGGACTTTCCCTCTGGCTGCCATGTGTGCCCTGAGCCCTCAAAGCTAACGTTCATTCCTCACTCAGAAATCTTTTGTGGTTACAAACCACAGGCTGGTAGTGTGTGACAAGAATCAGGGTCTGTACCCAGAAGGTGCTAGAGTGGCTTCCAGCCATTTCAAGTTTTACTTTAAAGGTCAGTCTGTCTGCAAATAGATGAATTTAACAGAGTAGAGAGCCCAGAAATAAGCCCACGATTATAGGGTTAATTAACCTATGACAAAGGAGGCAAGTATATGCAATGGGCGAAAATTGTCTCTTCAACAAAAGGTTTTGGGAAAACTGGACAGCTGCATGCAGAAGAATGATCCTGGAGCACTTTCTTACACCATACACAAAAATAAACTCAAAATGGAATAAAGACCTACATGTGAGACCTGAAAGCATAAAAATTCTTCAAGGGAGCACAGGTAGTAGTTTCTCTGACATCAACCATAGAAACAGTTTTCTAGATATGACTCCTCAGGCAAGGGAAACCAAAACAAAAACAAACTATTAGGACTACATCAAAGGAAAAAGCTCTGCACAGTGAAGGAAACAATCCACAAAACCACGACAACCTAGTAAATGGGAGAAGATATTTGCAGATGATACAACCATTAAAGGATTAGTATCCAAAATATAGAAAGAACTTATACAGCTCACCACCAAAAAGCAAAGAATGCAATTAAAAAATGAGCAAAAGACATGAAAGAGAGGTCTTCAAAGAAGACATACACATGGCAAACAGACACATGAAAAGATGCCCAACATCACTAATCGCCAGTGAAATACAAATCAAAACCACACTGAGATACCACCTCACACCTGTCATTATGGCTAAAATCACAAACCCAAGAAACAAGAGATTTGTTAGTGATATTGTCGCAAAAAAGGAACCCTCATGCACTGTTGTTGGGAATGCAAAATGTCACTGTGGAAAACAGTATGGAGGGTCTTCAAAACATCCAAAAATATAATTACCTTATGATCGAGTAATTCCCCTACTCAGTATTTATCCAAGGAATGCGAAACACTAATTTGAAAAGACAAGTTCACCCCTGTTTATTGCAGCATTATTACAATAGCCAAATATAGAGGCAACCCAGTGTCCACTGATAGATGAATGGATAAAGAAGATGTGGTATAGGGGCACCTGGGTGGCTCAGTTGGTTGAGCGTCCGACTTTGGCTCAGGTCATGATCTCGCAGCTCATGGGTTCGAGCCCTGCATTGGGCTGTGTGCTGACAGCTCAGAGCCTGGAGCCTGCCTCAGATTCTGTGTCTCCCTCTCTCTCTTCCCCTCCCCTGCTCATGTTTTTTCTTTCTCAGTCTCTCAAAAATAAATAAACGTTAAAAAAGAGTTTTAAAAAAAAGAAGATGTGGTATATGGATACAATGGAATATGACTCAGCCATAAAAAAGAATGAAATCTTGCCATTTACAACATGAATGGATCTAGATGGTATAATGCTAAGTGGAAAAAAATCCTTCAGAGAAAGATAAATACCATACACTTTCACTCATGTGTGTAATTTAAGAATCAAAGCAAACAAAGAAAAAGGGGCAAACCAAAACATAGACTCTAAAATATAGAGAACAAACTCGTGCTTGCCAGAGGGGAGGTGGGTGGAGAGATGAGTGAATAGGTTCTTACTGTGATGAGTAATGAATAGAGTTGTTGAATCACGATAGATAGATAGATAGATAGATAGATAGATAGATAGATAGATAGAGATATGTATATGTATATCCCTGAAACTAATATGTAATATGTAAACTGTATGTTAATTATACTAGAATTTAAAAAATAATACAGTTGGTTTAAAATAAAATAAAATAAAATAGCCATTTGTCCATTTGACCTTTGATATCATGATCTTATTTCATAGCTTTATACCTGGAAATCAGGGTACATTAGAAACAATCTAGTTTGGAAAAACAATTTTACAGCAAGCTGATAAACTCTACCTGTACCATTTATTTCCATTCTTCTGAATCAGATTCCTGCACTTTTTTATTTAAAGTGTTTTAAAAGAGGATTTATCAGGGTGTGCCAGAGTCTTGTACCTGGTTGAAAATTCTTATGTGAGTTTTCATGCATTTAAAAGGATTACACCGAAGGGGTTGCTCCTTTAATTCTACACAGCTTGGGTATGATACAGACTCAGCAATGACACCAAAACCACAACAACAACGGCAGGAGCAGTAGCAACAACACCACAAATTCATTCTCTTTAACCTGGGGAAAAGTCAGAGCTGTCAAATTTCCTGGAGAATCTCCACTGAAAATGGATGGCACTGGGTTCTCCCAAGGAGGGAGCATGGAAGTTGCCACTCTGTCCTAACAATAAGTGAAAAGCTGAAGAGACTGAGGGGAAAAGAACAACCCCTGCAGGATGCTTAAGAGAGGTGAACACATAGCAAACCTTTGCCCTCAAGATTGGAGAGGCAGATGAATGCAGGGAGTAATGTCTTACCAGAGCAAACGTTCAACAAGGGCAAATCTCAGTGCTTGGAGCTAGTGCTGGGGTAGGTCACCGGCAAGCTGCTGGAGGCTCAGTGTGGGCAACTCTGAGAGTTAAAAACTCCAGGGACAGACACTCATTCATAGGAAACTCCCACAAATGTGCATTTTACCCCTAGGAACTTGACCAGGTTCTCAACAGTACATGTGAGAGAAAAATCCACTGGTGGGATTTACCTCCTGGAGCTGTACCAGTTCTCAAAATGAATAACAGAAAAATCACCTAGTGTTGTTCCTAGAGAGAGAGGGGAAAGGAACCAACCACTTTTTAATATACCAGAGCTGCTTCTTCAGAAGGCCTGCCCTCAGGAGAAACCAGTTAACCAGAGACTAATGTGCTGAAATATCATCATTCCTAACTGACCAGGGGGAAGGGAAATACCCAGCTCTAATCAGCTCTAGCCTTCCAACAGCCAGAAGAGCCTAAGGGATGACATCAGTGGATTTTAGAATACACAGGGAATGAGAGAGACATTTATAGCAGAATGAAGGAATGGGGTGTTGTGTTCATGCGATCTTCCTGGACTCTCACAGTGGGAAAATAAGAAAACCCAGCTGACTTTGCTGCAGAGTGGAGTCAACTTGCACCAAGGGCTGCTCTCCCAACCCTAAGGCACCTTCTTTGCTCTGGGCACCAGGGGAGGTTCCTTCCAGGTTCCAGAGACCACGTTTAGGGTGTCCTCAGCTGCCAGGGAAAGAACTGAGTGTGGTGGAGGAGGACCAGGTCACTCTGAGAGGTGGATGGACTCAGCTGGTGACGTCAAGAAATTATTCTGGCCGGGTTCTTCTTCGCTCGTTAAAATTCTCCCTTGGCTCAGACTCACACGATACAGAATGGCTCTCCTCTCCCTGGCTGAAAACACTGTTCCATGGAGAAGAGGGATAGAAATAGGAACCTTTCCACTGTACCAGAAAGCTCCTTGCAGAGGTGACTCCTTTAGGGCACTGTTCAGGAACCATAAGGTGCAGTTAAGTGAATTTCCTTTCTAACCAGAGTTGTCTGGGGTTGGTAAGAGCATGGCTTTGGAATCTTATTGCAACTGGGGTTGAGTCTTGGCTCTGTCACTCCCTGTTGTCCTTGAGCAGATGATACTCCCCTGGAACCAGTGTTTCTCACCACATAAAATGGGAATATGTAATAACTACCTAGCAGGAGTAAAGATAAAGATAAAGATAAGTGTTAAAGACCAGGCACGTTGCTTGGCACAGAGCAGATACTTAAAAGTCGTGGCTATTGCTGTTTTGTTGTTGTTGGTGGTGGTGGTGGTGGTGGTGGTGGTGGTGGTGGTGTTGCTAAAGCTTATCTAACTGCATCAGCTCAATATGTTAAATTAAAGGAAATCAGTACATACTCTGCCTTCTTAAGAGGAAGTCACTGTATCTTTAATTCTCAAAATAAAACCACTGCCAAAGCCACAGTAGAAGGAATCTGCTTTCCGGAAACCTGTCAGATGCATGCCTGGCCATGTTGCAGGCTCACTGTCCAGCAGGATTAATGACCATTTACCTTAAACACCTGGCACATTGCCTGGCATGGGAGAGACACTCAAGAGTAGGGGCTGTTATTATCATTATAACAAAAACTTACCCTTGGAAGTGACAAATTGTACCAACTTGAATCGAAAACTAGGTAAAATGCATTGCACACTCCTCTCCCTTCTTAAATATAGTAAAGGGAACGTAATTTAAATCCTTTCTTGAGGATTCATTGATACCATCATAAAAAACGTCACTTAATGTGTTGACCGGAATACAGTGCTGTCCTCAAGGGAGTAACACATGTAGGGCTGATAACCCCAAACTGGATATCATGCTGTTGGTTCTTTTTGATGTCTAACAACTATATACTTTTATGTTTATTTTATTTTATTTCTTCCCATCGGGTTGTCAAGGATCTCTTCTAGCTGATGTCATTGTAACTGTCTTAACAACATTCTCTCCACTTGCCTTTTCATTGGGTATGTGGTGAAACAAACAACAAAACAGAAACTATAAAAGCCAAGGTTGGTATAATGGTATAGAAACAAACAGCCAATAGGCATTAACTGAAACCCTGGAAATCCCAGTCAAGAACTATAAAAGGGGTCTTTGTGGTCAACTACTCAATTAATCTGTACTCAAGAGAACAGAAACAAAACTTGTTGGAATTATGTGTAAATACAGAGCAAAGAGATGCTGAGTAAGCACTTAAGAAATCATGGTCAGAAAGTCATGTTTTGTGTTTTTTTTACATTTTGGCAGGTGTTTTCTTCCCACAATTCTGTGTGTGTGTGTGTGTGTGTGTGTGTGTGTGTGTGTGGTAAAACACACATAAAATAAAATTTACCACATTAACCATTTTGAAGTGTACAGGTTGGTGGTGAATACATTCATGATATTGTGCTACCATCACCCCCATCCATCTCCATAACTCCTTTTCATCCTGTATAACTGAAATTCTGTACCTATGAAAGAATAACTCTCCGTGAGCCCTTCCCCCCAGTCCTAGCAACTACCATTCTACTTTCTGTCTCTATTTCTTGTAGTATTTTTAGCACCTCATCTAAAGAGAATCATACAGTATTTGTCTGTGTTTTTTTTTACTGGCTCCTTTCACTTAGCATAATGTCTTCAAGTTTCATCCATGTTGTAGCACATGTCAATTTCCTTCCTTTTTAAGGCCGAATAATGTTTCACTATATGGATATACAACATTTGCTTCTTTCATTAATCAGTGGACACTTGAGTTGTATCCATTTTTTTTAATCTGTTATGAATACTACTACTATATACATGAATGTAAATATCTCTTTGAGACCCTGTTTTTAGTTTTTTGGGGTATATACCCAGAAGCAGAATTGCTGGATCATGTGGTAATTCTATTTCTAAATTTTTTGAGGAACTATCACATTATTTTCCACAATGGCTATACCTTTTTACATTCTGGCTATATAGTGGCTGTGCAGTCATTTACAGTTCATGTCGTGCACAAAAAGTGCACAAGAGTTCCAATTGCTCCACATTCTTGCCAACATTTATTATTTATTTATGTATTTTTTTTAGTATCCATTCTAATAGGTGAGAGGTGGTATCTCATTGTGTTTTTGATTTGTATTTCCCCAGTGGTTAACTATGTTGAGCATCTTTTCATGTGCTTACTGGCCATTTGTGTATCTTCTTTGGAGAAATGTCTTTTCAAGTTCTTTGACCATATTGGAATCAGGATATTTGTGTTTTGTTTTTTCTTTTAGAATTATCTATAATTTCTGCATTTAATTCTTTATCAGATATATGATTTATAAATATTTTATTCCATTCTATAAATTGCCATTTTGCTGTGTTGGTAGTTTCTATTGATGTACAAATTTTAAAATTTTTCATCGCGTTAAACTTGGCCATTTTGAATTTTTACCTATGCCATTTGTGTCATATTAAAAAAATAGTTGCCAAATCCAATGTCATGAAGTTTTTGTTTTCTTATAAGAATTTGTTGTCTTATGGAGATATATTGCTTTATGTGCTACACTTATGCCTTTGATCCATTTTAAGTTAGTGTTTGTATATGATATTAGGTAAAGGTCCAATTTAAATCTTTTTCATATGGACATCCAGTTTTCCCAGAACCATTTGTTGAGAAGACTGTCCTTTCCCCCACTGAATGGTCGTTACACCCTTATCAGAAATCATTTGATCATACATACACAAGGGTATATTTCAGGGCTCTCTGTTCTAAATCATTGATCTATATGTTTGTCCATATGCTAGCACCAAAGATTTGATTACAGTAGCTTTGTAGAAATGTTTTTAAGTGATTTTTATTGATGTATAACTGACATATCATTAGTTTCAGGTGTACAACATAAAGATTTAAATATTTGTATATATTGCAAAATGATTACAATGAGTCTAGCTAACATCTATCACAATACATAGTTACAAATATTTTTCTTGTGACGAGAACTTTTGATATCTACTCTCTCAGCAACTTTTGAACATGCAGTACAGTATTATTAACTATAGTCACGATGCTGTATATTATATCCATGTGACTTATTTATTTCATAACTGGAAGCTTGTGCTTTTTGACTCCCTCACCCATTCTGCCCCCTCCATCTCCACTTCTGGCACCCACCAATATGTTCTCTGTATCTATGAGCTGTCTTATTTCACTTAGCATAATGACCACAAGAATCTTCTGTATTGTCACAGATGGCAGTATTTCATTTCATTTTATGACTGAAATATATATAAATATGCATATATATACATATGCAAATATATATGCCATTTTTACCTTATTCATTCATTGATCAACAGACATTAAAGTTGTTTCCATATACTTATTGGCTATGCTGTAATAAACATAGGGATGTAAATGTCTTTTCAAGCTAGTGTTTTCATTTCCTTTGTACTCAGAAGTGGAATTACTGGATCATACAGTATTTCTATTTTTAATTTTTTGAAGAACCTCTATACTATTTCCCATAGTGGCTGCATAAATTTACATTCCCACCACAGTGCACAGGGGTTCCCTTTCTCCACATCTTCACCAACACTTGTTATTTCCTGCCTTTTTGATACTAGACATTCTGATTAGTTTGAGGTGATATCTCCTTATGGTTTTGATTTGCATTTTTCTGATGATGAGTGATATTGAACCTCTTTTATGTACCTGTTGGTCATCTGTATGTCTTCTTTAGGAAAATGTCTATTCAGATCTTCTGCCTATTTTTTAATCAAATTGTTCTTTTATGTGTTGTATGAGTTCTTTATATATTTTAGATATTAGCCCCTTATCAGATATATGATTTTCAAATATTTTCTCCCATTCAATAGGCTGCCTTAACATTTTGGAGATAGTGTCCTGTGCTGTGCAGATGCTTTTTATTTTGATATAGTCGCACACTGATTTTTGCTTTTGTTGCCTGTGCTTTTGGTATTGGATCCAAAAAGTAATCACCAAGACTGATGTCAAGGAGTCTACTACTGCCTGTATTATTTTCTTCTAGAAGTGTTATGGTTTCCAGGCATTACATTCAAGTATTCCCATTTTGAGTTAATTTTTGTGTAGGGTATAAGAAAGTAGTCCAGTTTCATTCTTCTGCATGTAAACAGCCAGTTTTTCTAACAATATTTATTAAAGAGACCATACTTTCTCCATTGTATATTTTTGGCTCCTTAGTCATAAGCTAATTGAACATATATGCATGGATTTATTTCTGAACTTTCTATTCTGTTCCATTGATATGTGTCTGTTTTGATACCAATACCTTAGTGTTTTCATTACTATAGCTTTGTGGCATAGTTGATTATCAGGGAACATGATGCCTCCAGTTTTGTTCTTGCTCAAAATTACTTCGGCTATTTGGAGTCTTTCATGGTTCCATACAAATTTTAGAATTGTTTGTTCTATTTCTGTGGAAAAATGACACTGGAATTTTGATAAGAATTGCATATAATCCACAGCTTCCTTTGGGTAATATGGACATCTTAACAATATTAATTTTTCCAGGCCATAGGCATGGAGTATGTTTCTATTTATTTGTACCTTCTTCAATTTATTTCATTAGCATCCTATAGTTTTTAGAGTACAGATCTTTCACCTCCTTGGTTAAATTTGCTCCTAAGTGTTTTATTCTTTTGGATGCAATTGTAAACATTGTTTTATTAATTTCTCTTTTTGAGAAATTATTACTGTTATTAGTGTAGAGAAATGCAACAGATTTTCGTCAATAGATTTTGCATCCAGCAACTTTACTGAATTCATTTATTAGTTCTAAAAAATTTTTGGTGGAGTCCTTAGCATTTTCTATATTTAATAATATCCAGTCACCTGCAGATGGTCAGTTTTAGTTTTTTCTTTCCAATATAGATGCTTTTTATTTCTTTTTGTTGTCTGAGTGCTCTGGCTAGAACTTCCAATACTATGTTGAATAAAAGTGGTAAGAGTGGGCATCCTACTCTTAGAGGAAAAACTTTTAGCTTCTCACCATTGAGTATAACGTTAGCTATGGTCTTGTCATATATGGCCTTTATTATTTAGAGAAATATTCTCTCTGTACCCACTTGGTTGAGAGTTTTTATCATAAGTTGATGTTGAATTTTGTCAAATGATTTTTCTTCATATATTAGGCTGATCATATTATCTTTATCTTTCGTTTTGTTAATGTGGTATATCAAAGCGATTGATTTGCTGAACCATCCTTGCATCTCTGGAATAAAGCTTACTTGATCATGATATGTGATTCTTTTAATGTATTGTTGAATTTGGCTTGCTAATACTTCATTGAGCATTTTTACATCTATGTTCATCAGGAATATTGGCCTGTAATTTTTTTTTTTTCTTGTAGTGCCCTTCTCTGGTTTTGGTATCCGGGTAAAACTAGGCCTCATAAAGTGAGTTTGAAAGTATTCCCTCAGCTTCAATTTTTTTGGAAAAGTTTGAGATGGACTGGTGTTGATTATTTTTTGAATATTTGGTAGAATGCAATTGCCAGTGTAGCTGTCTAGTCCTGGGCTTCTGTTTGTTGGGAGATTTTCGATTATTGATCCAATCTCCTTTTCACCAATTAATCTGTTCAGATTTTCTGCTTCTTCCTCATTCAGTCTTCGTAGGTTGTAATTTTCTAGGAATTTGTCCATTTCTTCTAGGTTGTCCTATTTTGGTATAAAATTGTTCATGGTAGTCTCCCTACGGTCCTTTGTATTTCTGTGATATCAGTTGTAATATCATCAATTTCATTTCAGATTTTATTTACTTGAGTTCTCTTTCTCCTTGGTGGATCTAGCTACAAGTTTGTTGATTTTGTTTGTCTTTTCAAAGAACCTGCTCTTAGTTTTATTCATCTTTTTACTTGTTTTTTGTTTTGTTTTGTTTTGTTTTTAGGCCCTCTTTCATTTACTTCTACTCTGATCTCTGCTATGTCCTTCCTTCTACTAACTTTGGGCTTTGTTCTTTTTCTAGTTTCATGAGGTGTAATGACAGTTTACTTGAGTTTTTCTTGTTTCTTGATTCAGGCATTTATCTCTATGACCTTCCTTCTTAGAACTGCTTTTGCTGCATCCCATACATTTTG